>NC_034410.1:66859216-66913035 GCF_002078875.1 Numida meleagris | reverse complement strand
TAATGGAAATATTCTGCGGATATGATCACCCATGTGCGTTGAAGTTAACAGCAAGACTTATAAGGAATTAAAAGCCTTATCAAAGGCTGTGAAAGGGAAATGTCAGAATCTCAGAATTCCATCTGAGGATTGGCAGAGGAAGGCACTCATAATGCAAGATATGTCTGGTGCTGTCAAGTATTCCAAACAATTAGTGGTTCAGACTAATGAAAGCATTGCTGGGTTTTACTAATGAATACTTCTAACCATTTTGTTAAGCAACTAAAAGGGAGACTCAGAGCAATGTATCTTGAGAATATGAGGTTGAATTTAGAATGAGATATGTACGCATTGATATTACATGCAAAGCTATATACCATCCTGTGTCTCTCTCTCTTATTTTCTATATGCATGACTGCTTTGCTTACATATAATTATCTCTGTTGTTTGTTTTTTTTTTTGAGAAAGGTCTAAAATTGTATTGAGGTAAATAATAAAACTTTACATCAGTCTCTGAAGCAATGTCTCAAATAACGAAGGAGCAAAGATCCTTGTCTGCAAATTAACTCTTGCTTCCATTAAAAGTATTAACACTGGTAGTACATCAACTTGTTGCTAGGCTATCTATAGCTTACAGTTTCTTTATTTATCAAGGTCTGTAGATCACTTCTTTGTAGAAATGCGAAGTTCTTGAATACTGTCATTTCTTACATCACTTGTTACTTAAGGATATTTCTCACATTATAGCACCTCTAACTCCAAGCGTTGTCTCAAATGTTGCATCAGAATAGTCATACTTCAGCTTTTATCATCATTTTAAAATCCACTCTTTTCTGCCTCCGTCCACCTTTCACCTCACAGGTAGTTAATGCTGGCAGTTCTGAGTTGTTATCAAACCCTTTTCCTTGTCATGGATTTTTCCCCAAATGCTGAGCTGAATTACTTTACAACTTTGAAATACTTTATTTTTTTTCTTCTACCCATTTCCCTGTCCCCAGTCAAAAAAAAATAAAAATAAAAAAAAAAAAGTTTTGTCTTTTCATCTAACTAATCCATCTCCATGGAGTCTGGTACTATTATAGTGAAGCTAAAATTTTCAGGGGAAGGATTCAGCCAAGATGTGTTAATTTGATGAAATTGTAGTACTTCGTAGGAACTACTGATTTATTCACTCCTTCAAGCAGCTATCAGAATATTTTGATAGCTAGAAATACTCTTTTGGAAAGAACGTGCTTTGGGGCTCTTTTTTATGTGAGAATCTTAAATGTGCTTGCATGTCACATTTTGCCATATTAGAAAAGCAGATATATCTCCTGTTCAAAAGTGTTATAAATCACTGTTTTTTTATGCTTTAGCTTAAAGCAAACCATAACTGAGAAAACTTCTTTTACAAGCCAGAAGTTAGGCTTATATTTCACTAGAGAACTATCTAAGCATCTTTCACTACCAGTGTGTTCAGTAAACAAGCAGTGCAAGCATTAACTGGTTTGTGTTTTCTTTCACCTTTGTTGCTCTGGGAAGGTTATTTACTTACATAAGTGGATTTGGGTAGATTTGTGTTTTTGTTGTTTTTCTAGGGGAGAAGGGGTTATTCACCTTGGCCCTGCTGTTCTGAATTCTCAATTAGCTGATTTATTCTTTCTTCCTATTTGTGGGAGTAAGACCTTAATTTCATTATTCCACATTCACCTTTGGATGTCTGGCTCAGCCTACAATATCTTCAATTATCTTGAGTCTGCTATTTTATTTGGCAGCTCCTTTTGTTTACAGTGAGTCAAATTCCCTCCCTAACATTTAGCTTCAGTACCCCTACAATAACTTCACTTCATGACCTTGTTCTGCCTGCAGCAACTGGTTGCAGTTGCCATAATCTGTAGATAACCTCCTTTTTATGCATTTGTTCACTAATAACATATCTGTCTATTCTATAGACTGAATGTTCCCAGCTTTGTTTTCTGCTTTTTTCTTTCCTTTGAGTGCAAATGGCATTCAGAATAAATACATTATCAAACCAGAAACGGGACTGCGTAGCACTGAGTAAAATAATTGCAGTTGTGAGAGTTGGTTGAATATCTAGAACTTCCATGCCAAGAATATATTTAGTGTTTCCAAAGATTGCTATTTTTCTCCAAATCGAGATGGAAGAACTGAAAATAGAAGTATGGGTTGAATGGAAACTTGTGGGAAACGTATGGTTCAGAATGTGGAAAACGGGCAAAACTGGCATTGAAATGTCTCACTGGGTTTGCTGAAATGTCAGGAGATGCTTCCTTGTGCCTGGATTCAGATAAGTGTTAATCAGTGGTTAATAACAAATTCAAAAGCTGTATGTATGCTAGTATGAAGACAATTTATTATTTGAGTTTTCGTCATCTTAGAATCATAGATTGGCTTAGGTGGGAAGGGATCCTAAAGATGATCTAGTTCCAGTCCCCTGCCATAGGCAGGGCTGCCCCCCACCAGCTCAGGCTGCCCAGGGCCCCATCCAACCTTGCCTTGAGTGCCTCCAGGGATGGGGCAGCCACAGCTTCTCTGGGCAGCCTGTGCCAGTGCCTCACCACCCTCTGAGTGAAGAATATCTGCCTAACATGTAATCTGAATCTCGCCTCTTTTAGTTTAAAACTATTCTCTCTTGTCCTGTCACTATCAGCCCATGTAAAAAATTGGTCTCCCTCATGCTTGTAAGTTCCTCTCAAGTACTGAAAGGCTGCAATGATGTCTCCACAGAGCTTTCTCTTCTCAAAGCTAAATGAGCCAACTTTTCTCCATAGGTGAGGTGCTCCAGCTCTTTGATTATCTTCATGGCTCTCGTCTCAACCTGCACCAGCAGCTCCACATCTTTCTTATGTTGGGGACCCCAGACCTGGGCACAGTACTCCAGATGGGGCCTCATGAGGACAGAGTAGAGGGGGACAGTCACCTCCCTTGCTCTTCTGGCAACCCCTCTTCTGATGCAGCCCAGGATACTGTCAGCCTTCTGGGCTGCAAGGCCACACCAACAGCTCATGTCCAGCTTTTCATCCAGAACCCCTAGTTCCTTTTCCGCAGGGCTGCTCTCAATGAGTTGTTCTTCTAGGCTGTACACATAACTAGGATTGCCCTGATCCAAGAGCGATAGCTTGGAGTTTGCCTTTTTGAACCTAATTTTGTTCACGTGGGCCCGCTTTTGGAGGCATATACAGGTCTCTCAGGATGGCTTCCCTTCCTTCTATTGTGTCAGCTGCACCACTCAGCTTAGTGTTATCCACAGACTTGCTGAGAGTGCACTCGATACCATCATCTATGTCATTGATAAAGATGTTGAAGAGCACTTCTCCCAAGACTCCAGGGGGGACACCACTCATGACTGACCAGTTGACCACAACCATCTGGCTGCAACTAACAAACCAATTCTTTAACAATGAATAGTCCAGCCTTCAGATCCTTATCTCTCCAATTTAGAGATAGGGATGTGGGGCTAACTGGCTTGTAGTTCCTCGCATCTTCCTTTCTGCCTTTCTTAAAAAAAAAAAAAAAAAAAAAAAGTGTGTTTCTTTTTTTTCATCTGAACTGTTTGCTTTCGGTGAATGGATGGTATGTCAGTGTTACAATACTGTTTTTATTCCTTGCTTACCTTGTTTATTTTTGTTGGTTTTTTTTTACACAGAAAGAAAAAGTAGGCACTGGGCTTCTCAGCAACTAAAAATGCAATTTGGTTACTCATGGACTCAGCACAACTTGCTTAATTAAATGGCTTCTGAAGAAGCCATTTCGTATGGTGTTGAAATACAAAGAGATGCCAGATTTGCTGTTATCCTTACTATAATGCATGATTACTTGTTTTAGGAAATTATTCAGTCAGCTTCACTGAAATTTCCCTTTAATGAGTGCTGTTGAAATTCATGTATTGCTTGTATGAGTTTTACACTAGATCACATTGCTCTTGAATATTTTTAGTGTTCTAAATTCTTTAGTATTTTCTTACTGTGGAATTAGATACTGAGTAATTAAAATTAATTTTGATTTTCCATGTTAAGCTGAAGGAGTACAAGAACTCTTTACCATCACTCAGTAATTTTTTCTTTTTTCTCAGTTGCCTAGATTATTAAAAATTGAAGTAATAAAACATGTAATAAAGATAGTGCATTTATACAAAAATTAAGGAGAAACACAGTCAAAATGCTAAAAGTGTGCTTGCTTTACAATATATTGAGACCTGAGCGTTACAATGCAAAGAAAGAAAATACCAGGCTTCATGAAGTGTTTTTTTTCCTTGCAATTCTACTTCTTCAGGAAATACAGTTAGTCTTTCTTCCTATTTAAGTGTGCTCAGATGTAATTGGCAAAAATACAGTATTGTGTTCCCTTTCCTTATCTGATTCAAAACTAACAGGTCAAATACTTTGGGCAAAAAATATTTTTCCAACATCTTGTTTTTAATGCAGGATCCATTGAAATTAAAACTCAATATATCCATGATATGAAAGTAATAGAAGCTTTTGTGACATTTCTAAAGAACAGAAATAGACATCTTGTTCCATTCATATGAAAATGATAGTGTTTGCTTCATGTCAGGTTCAAAAAAAAATATCATTTGTCAAATGAATGCTGTAATGAAATACCAAACAGCTTTATGGAGCTGGAGACTGACAGCCAAAAAGAGAGCCTAGTGGCATTGCACGCTCTCTTTCCCTGAAAGCTGAAGCAAGCCAAAAATGCTTGAAGGGTGATCTGGGCTGAGGCAAAGTGCATTTCAGACAGGAGCTGGAAGTACAGCTGGCTTTGAACTGCTCTGTCTGTGGCTACAAGCTGGAAATTATCTAGACGCACCTGGGGCTGATATGCACTTGTGCATAGCATCCAGCACCCCAACAGTGATGTGGAAGGGCACATCAGGCAGCCTAGCAGGGCCATAAGGCCTGCAGAGATGGATGAAGCAATCCTGGTAATCTATGGCTAAGGAAAGCATGTGCACCCTACATCTCTGACCTTACCACTGCCTTTGAAGTTGTAGCAGAGTGAATATTTATCCACGCTTAATGACAAACCTCACTTCACAGAGCATGAGAGTTAATTCTATTGTAAATAACTTTCTCACTGGGAAGATGTTGGGAGCATTTGACACCATTCGTGAAAGGCACATCTGTCCCCCACTCTGCTGGATCTTTCAGATGCAGTCCTGCACTTCACACCCTTCCAGGTCCAGGCATAGTCACAATCAAATGTCCTTTCTGCTTGGGAAGGTGTGTGTAGTGTGAGAGCTAACGAGCCTATGCTGCTGAAGATTAATTATGCTTATATCTTATTTTGCCAGAGCTGACAGCAGGTTGAAGCCATTGGCAGAGCGTTTCACTTCCAAAACTCTCTTTGTGCTGCCGTATTTCCCACTGAGCACACGCAGTGCCTGCTTGTCTGATGGCTGCAATGAGAGTGAACGGCAGAGGTGCCTTCGCTGTGTTCTGTGATCACTGCTGGTGGGCTAAACACCCATACAGGGCAAATCTCACTTTCTGCTTGTTTGTGGATGTATGTACAGCAGGGGTTTTCTTGCAGCCAGGAAGAAAAATCTGTAGGGAAGAAGGTAATTTCTCTGCTGTACCAGCTGATACACCACAGGAAAACAGTAATAATAGTGGAAGTGGTTTTGGGTGAGAAACACACAAGAACCTGACTGGGTTGAATTACATGGGATGCATCAGAATTATTTATAGAAAACGAGTGCCGCTAGCATCAAGGTCATAGAATCACCAAGTTTGGAAAAGACCTCACGATCATCCAGTCCAATGGTCTACCTACCACCAATATTTCCCTACTCAACCACGTCCCTTAGTAGAACATCTACATGTTTCTTGAATACCGCTGGGGACGATGACTCAACCACCTCCTTGGGCATCCTGTTCTAGCTCCTGACCACTCTTTCAGAGAAGAAACTTTTTGTAATATCAACCCAAACCTCCCCTGGCGCAACTTGAGGCTATTTCCTCTAGTCCAGTGGCTACATACATGGGAGAAGAGGCCAATTTCCACCTCGCCACCACCTCCGTTCAGGAAGTTGTAGAGAGTTGCAGAGAGTTACAAGGTCTCCAAGCAAGGATGCCACTGGCCTTCTTGGCCACCTGGGCACGCTGCTGGCTCATGTTTAGTGAAGTGTCAACCAATACCCACAGGTTCACTTCTACCACACAGTCTTCCAGCCACTCTTCCCCATGCCTGTAGCATTGCCTGGGGTTGTTGAGTGGATGATATGAAACACATATCTGTGAGAAGTTTTTTAGCTATATGCTCATGATAGCAAACCCTACAGTAACGTAAATGGGAATATAAGCTGCTTACAGCAGGAGGACTGCAGATTGCCATCTGATATCTCTTGAGTTTCCCTAGGCACTACTCCTGGGGAGCAGGGGCTGAATTGTCTCAAAATGACCTAGTTGTGATAAGGACCCCGATAGCCCCAAGGCAGGTGGGATTTAGTAAGGTGTTGCCTGTTCCCTACTCAATGATTTCTGCAGGGTTTAGTTTGCTGTTTACTTTAAATCTCTTAATGAGAAAGCAGGTGCAGGCTGAGACTGGGATGGAGGTGAGTGCCTGCAAGACTCCTGGCAGTTCAGGTGATTGCTGCATGCTCTGCTGTACCCAGTGACAGCCTGGGTACAGATTTAGCCTGCTTATAAATGGTCTGGCAATGGTATGAAGGGGTACTTATCTCTGTTTGGTCAGTAGGGGAGAGCATTTATTTCAGTGCTGGATGGAAAGACCAGCGTAAGAGAGTGCCCTAATCCAAAAGTGGTGAGAGGCTATTTGACTGCACCATGAGGCTCCGTGTGCTTCTTGTACCTTCATCTTCCTTCTCAGCAGGTCTGCTCTGGCCAAACTGAAGATGACTGTACCTGCTGGGTCATCAAAGATGGATGTTGCAGTGCTGCCTACGCGTGCTATGACCAGCTGACAAGGAGTGAAAGAGGGAGCTTCAATGATTTAGTACAGCTTTGATCGTCTGTAGAAGAAAGGAAATGCTCTGCAGGTGAGTAGGGATGTACCTAGCAGTTGTGAGAAGCGGCATCTGCATTTCTTTCCATTATATCCTTATGCATATCAAATAATCTACTGCTGCTGCATACACTTGAATAGGCCCTCCATGAGCTGCCATCCCTAACTAGCAGCATATATACCTCAAATCTCCTGAGGAGAGAAGTTTTGTGAGAAGCTTTCAGAGAGTAAATGGTTTGCACCAGCCTGTGAATCCCTTCCTCCCAGTGCTGGAGGAGACTGGGACAAATAGATGGTCTGAGGGTGATGTGGTGACTGTATGGCTGAAGTAGGTCCTTCTCTCTTGCTTTCCCCAGTGTCCCTCGGAAAGAGATGTGGACTCTCTCTGATCTCCTGCCTGGGTGCCTGCTGTTGGTTGTATGGCAATGCTGGCTCCTGAGCAGTGTGCTGTTCAAGAAGGCACTATCAGATCACCACCCCCTGGTGAGCTGTCTTTTCCTAGCACAGAATTGCAAGGAAGAAAGACAAGGAGACTTGATTGTCAGAGCTGTCCTTGCATGTACTGGTGTTGATAACTGGTGATACAAGGCTGTTAATATGGGTTTTGAAGTCTGGGCAGTTTTTTTTCTCTGCGTAGTTTGCTGGCTCTTCTCTTATCCCTGCCTTCCTGTTGTCCTTTTCTCCTTGATATCTCTCCCCTTTTCCTTTTATCTTAACCTGTTTCTGCACTGAAAAGTCAGTGGAAGGTTTAATCTGGGGAATTATGCGTATTTTATTTGCCCATACAGATAGGGCGTATAGAGCTAATGTCATGAAATCATGTAAGTCATGAATTCATTTTATGCCTCATTCATGAAGAATAAATACAAATTCCTAGTTTCAGTTTCATATATTGCCTTTCAGGTGTTTTTCTGTCCTCTTCGAATTCTGGTCAGGAGCATGGTGTATCAAATTTCAGGGAGAAGGAACAGTGAGTAGACAGCTAGCAAGATGTCTGGGATAAGAAGCTGTGACTCCTGTTATGGTAGCTTAAAACAGACCGAAGTGAGCTACAACAGCAGAACTCCCCAGTGATTATGTTCCAGCTATCTTATGTATATGGTGTTCCACAGACCCCAGTCAAAGGAGTAATCCACAGTATCTTTCCCTTGTCATATCCCTGAGTGTGGGGGTCAGGAAGAAAGCAAAGTTCCTGTTCTGTGATATCTTGTTGCTTCTCAAATGTTGGTCTCTCTGTTATTAGCTTAGAACACTATTTCCCAGGTCATAGCTGTACTGGTATAATGAAATCAAAACACATATATGATCTTGGCATACATACGTACAAACCTACTGAAATAAAGTGGGATGTGACTCTAGTCTACATGAAACACACTTGGATCAGTCAGATGGTTTTTCAACAGGAAGCTGAAGTGTTTTCAAGGTGTTCTTCAAACATGATAGAACATCACATATGCAGGCAGAAACATGGCTATTTGCCAAAGTGAAGTTAAAAAGACAGTCAGCTTAAAAAGACAGTTCAGGGAGAAACTGATACTGTGCAGGACTACTTCAAAAAGGGAGAGAACAGCAAGTGTGGCTGTTGTCACAGCATACAGGAATAAAGCAAAGCTGAGCTCAGCACAGAAGCAAAAGACTGCCAGTGATTGAATTTGGACTCCAGAGGAGCATACTGGTTGGACTGAGTTCCACTCAAATCTGTCTGTAATTTAATTATGCATCAGTGAGAAGAGCTGGGTAGAGATGAGGGTCATTTAGGAACCTGCAGCACTTTCACAGTAAGAACTGCCTTTGGCTGAACTTTAGAGCACCTTCTATTAGCCTAACCTTTGCTTGCTGATTTGTTTTAGATGGTAACCTGTAGGTGCCAGCGAGTCAGCTTTATTGCAATTAAGGTATCTGTAAGCCTGTAAATGTTAGTATCAGCGTGCTGAACTGCTCTTCCTCCATACCAGACAGATACGGAGCTGTCATCTGTACAGCTTCTGGTGTTCTTTCATGATGCTGTAAATCGGTCCCTTGCCCTGATGGACAAATCTCAGTTTTCTGTTCTCGTGGCTCATCTTTTCAGCTGTCCCCATAAAAACTAATAAGCTCCCAGTTCTCTGGAGCTGAGTCATCTTTGACGTTACCTCATTCCCTGAAAATGGACAGCAAAGTAGATACTTCAAGAAGTCATCATGGAAGTTGCTGTCTGCCTTCAGAAACAGAAGAGAGCTGGGAGCACTGTAAGGACACCTTCCTGAGAGCACAAGAGCTTTCCATCCTCAAGTTTAAGAAATCAGGCAGATGAGACAGGAAACCAGCTTGGCTGAGCAAGGACGTGCTGCCCAGGCTGAGAGGGGGAAAAGAAGGAATACTATAAGCAGTGGAAGCAGGGATGGGTGGCCTTGGAAGAATATAGGGATGCCATCAAGATCTGCAAGGATGGGGTTAGGAAAGCCAAGGCGCAGATGGAGTTGAACTTGGCAAAGCATATGAAAAACAACAAGGGTTTCTTTAGATACAGAGGGCAAAAGAGATAGGCAAAGGAGATTGTATCCTGTCTGATAAATAAAAAGGGAGAGCTGGCTTCCTCAGACATCGAAAAGGCTGAGGCGTTTAATGAGTTCTTTGCCTTGATCTTCACAGCCAGCCAGGCATCTCGTGCCACTTGTGTCCATCACCTTTCAGGTCAGGGGAGCAAAATTCCTCCTAGTGAAAGAGTGGAGTAAGCCTGAGACCATTCCATGAGGCTGAATGTGTACAAATCTGTGGGGCCAGATGACATCCATCCCAGGATTCTGAAGTAACTAGCTTATGTTTGCTGAGCCATTTTTCACCATATTTGAAAAACCATGGCTGTCAGGTGAAGTCCATGGTGAGTGGAGAAAGGGAAACATCACTCCCATTTTTAAGAAAGGGAGAAAGGAAGACAAGGGGAACTCCAGACCAGTGAGCCTCATGTCTGTAGCTTGAAAGATCATGGAGTGGATCCTCCTGGAAGAGATGTTAGGGAACATGTGAGATGAAGAGGTGATCCAAGACAGCCAGCATAGCTTCCCCAAGGGCAGATCATACCTGATCAATCTAGTGGTCTTCTGTGATGGCATCAGTGGACAAAAGGGAGGGCAACTGATGTCCTCTACCAAGAATTGTGCAAGGCCTTTGACATGGTCCCCCATCACATTTGTATCTCCCCAATTTTGAGATAAGGATTTGAAGGCTGGAGAATTAGATGGATAAAGTATTGGCTGATGGTTATAGCCAGTGGGTTGTTGTCAGTGGCTCTATGTCCACGTGACAAGTGGTGTCCCCCAGGGGTCTGTCCTGGAATCAGTGCTTTTCAACATCTTTATCAACAACATAGACAGTGGGATTGAGTGTACCCTCAGGAAGTTTGCTGACAACACCAAGCTGAGAGGGGCGCTTGAGACAATAAAAGGGAGGGATGCCTGGACACACTCAAAAATTGGGCACATGACAGTCTAATGAGATTTATGAAGGCCAAGTGCAAGGTGTTTCACTTGGATTGACACAATCCCAGATGCAAGTACAAACTTGGAGAAGAACTCATTGAGAGCAGTTCTGTGGAGAAGGACTTGGGGGTCATGATGAACGAACAGCTGGACATGAGGCAGCAGTGTGCTTTCACAGCCCAGAAGGCCAACAGTAACCTGGACTGCATCAAAAGAGGGGTGGCCAGCAGGACAAGGGAGGTGATCATCCCCCTATACTCTGCCCTTGTGAGGCCCCATCTGGAGTACTGTGTCTAAGTCTGGGGCCCTCACTACAAGAAGAAAGCAGAGCTGTTGGAGCAGGTCCAGGGGAGGGCCATGAAGGTAATAAAAGGGCTGAAGCACCTCTCCTATGGAGAAATGTTGAGGGAGCTGGGCTTATATAGCTTGGAGAAGTCTTCAGGGAGATCTCACTGCAGCCTTCCAGTACTTGAAGGGAGCTTACAAGCACGAGAGGGATCAACTTCTTACACAGGACAGGACAAGGGGAAATGGCTTTAAACTAAAAAAGGAGAGATTTAGGTTAGATGTTAGGAAGAAATTTTTTACAGGATGGTGAGGTGCTGACACAAGCTTCCCAGAGAGGTTGTGGATGTCTCCCATCCCTGGAGGCATTCAAAGCCAGGTTGGATGGGCAGCCTGATCTGGTGGTTGGCAACCCTGCCAATGGGTGGGGGATTGGAACGGATTGGGCTTTAAGGTCCCCTCCAGCCTAAGCCATTCTATTATCTACACATTGCTTTAAGGGATGAGGACTTTACCACCACGCTGGGCTGCCTGTTCCAGAGCTTGACTGCTCTTTCAGAGAAATTTTTCCTACTATCCAATCTGAACCTCCCCTGGAGCAACTTGAGGCCCTTTCTTCTTGCCCTGTTGCTGTTACTTGGGAAGAAGAGGCCAACACCCACCTTGCCATAACCTCCTTTTAGAGAATTGTAGAGAGCAATAAGCTCCTTCTTCTCCAGACCGAACAACTGCAGCTTTACTGTCCTCTGAACATGCTCCAGGACCTCAGTGTCTTTCTTGTACTTGAGTTACAGCCTCACCAGTGCAGGGAGAAGATCACCTCTCTGCTCCTGCTGGCAACATGACTGAAAGGAGGATGTGAGAGCAGCTATTAATGTGTTCTTGCAAGTGTTTATCCATGTCTGCTCCCTTAACTGTGCTTCCACCTGTTGAAGAACTTTGGCTTTTGCCAGACCTTCTCTCCCATGAGAGATGAGGGGACTCTGAGATGCGGAAGAAATGATGCAGAAATGCATGTAAGCAACAGGTACATTAAAGTTCAGTCCGCCTGTGGAGGTGAGGGGGAAGGAGTATGTACGCATCTGAATATTTGGAGACCTGATTGAGGGAGAAGGAAGCTGCAGTTGTCACGGGAGCCTGGGAGGTGCTGCCCTGCTGCAACCGAGCAAAGGGGACAGCTCGCTACCTCAGCTGCTCAGGGAAGCAGGGCTTGGTGATACCTGTAGTGAGGGACCTGCCCTTAGGAAACACTCCTGTTTTGAGTTAGGAATGAGCCTATGGGGTCTTTTAATCTGAACCTGATGGTACAGGAGCAATGTTGATGTATTTGCACTGAGAAGCCTTTCTGTATGTTCACCTGCTTTCTCCAGTTCTTCACACATGCTGCACTGCAGAGAGGTGCGGTTTGTGTGAGTGTGTATATATATATGCCCGTTCTTTGACCAGGTCAGCTCAGAGTGATTCCTTGTCCACCCAGATGGGCTTAGAAGTCAGGCACTGGCGGAAAAAGAGAAGGCAATAGTAGGACTGAGTGAGTCATCCTAGCTCCTGTTCAAATGCCTGCAGAATAGAATGGAATCTTTATTGTTGTTTCAGCTGGGTATGTTGGGTGTATGCTGACACATAAATAATCCTGTTGTTTGAACTGCATGCTGCTGAAAGCCACATCAGAGTCCCCTGGCAGACAAGCCAAGAGAGTCAGGTAGAAAAAAAGGAGTGTATGGAGAGATGGGGCAAGTTTGTCTTTATTTTATGACAGTGTGAAATAGCATCTCTCAGCTTTCTGAGGCCTAATTCATTAAACATCTCCCAGCACTGTTTTCTTCCCCCCCCATCCCCACATTCCCTTAGTATTAAGTAACTGTGTGGTAGATTTGTTGATTTGTCCGGGAAACAACCTCAGCAGTAGAAGCTCATCACCAGTGACATCCCTTGTTCTGCTAAGAACGATATCTGAGGGAAATCTGATTTAATGAAGCAGCTTCTGAAGGGAGCTGGTCACAGGGTCCTGGATTTTCTGAGTTCTGGCAATGCAGCACAGTATTACATGTGTTGATTTCATTTATTTATTTATTTATTTCCAGCAGGTGAGGAAAGCTTCTCTCTGGTAAAAGTCAGCTCATGTCCCTGGTTTGATATCTCATTGGTAAGAGCATATGGACAAGAAAGTTGGTCCTAACATGAAGTTTGAGATTTGTGAGCAATAAATGATTAAACACTGGTAGACTCTATTGTACCTACTCAGAGTTCCTCCTATCTGTTGTAAGGCAATGTCTGCCTGCTCTCTTTTGCCATTTCAGTGGCTTAGAATCTTGCTTGTGCCGTTTAGGTGAGTTGAGTAAATGTCTGCTCTTCAGAGTTCTCGAACTAAAATCTTAGACAACTCCTTTCTTTCAGTGAGAGCAACATTATGTTTGTCTTCGAAAAAGATGTGATGTTAGTCTTAAACAAAGGAAATCCACTGTTATGGAGCAGTTAGGCTTCCTTATTATCTCAGCAGAAATACGCTGTTGTGGCATAAATATGCTGGATACAATGAGCAAGACCGGGTGAAAGCGGTAACTTACTTATTGTAAAGCTCAGTTTGAAAGTAGACTTCCTTGAAAACTGGGGTGAAGTATGTAGTAAAGTTCCTTTTCAGCTTACCCACCTATGAGCGTGATTGCTTTCCCCTGCCACCTTCCCTTGCTTTTAAGGTTGTATTGGCCATTGCAAGATAAACTGAAAAGGCCAAACTTTGATTGTTATGATTCATGATTAAAAAAAGACTGGCAGAACAGTTTCCACATGAGGTTCTCTGTAACACAAATTGATCTTACAGTTCTCATGGTGCTTAAAACTTACAGTGTGTATCAGGCAGTGAAATCAGTGTTTTGCAGTGGGCTTATGAAATAGAAATTGGACTGCTATTAAAACTGACACTGCCATCAGCTTATCTTCATTTTTAGAAGGCTGAAAGTGAATTATGATTTCTATTCGTATTTCCTTTTAGCAAATGACAGTAATATCCTGTGTTTCAGCTGCATAAGGCCCAGTAAAAACGCATGGACAAGGTGCGATCTTCCCAGAGAAGTGCTCAGACTGCCGCGAGATGCTCAGTGCAACAGCACCCTCTACGTCCTATGAGTTTAAATGCATCTCAGTACATCCCTCATAGATGTGAGCTGTGTCAGGTGGTGATGTTACTGATGATGCATTTTCTGGGCAACTTTTCATCTGACCTCAATGGCACTCAAAGGTTAAAAGCAGTTATTAAGCAGAAGAGTAATTAAATCATTGGTGAACAGAATAATATGTGGTGGAATCAAGCTTCTTGCCAGCTCCCTCTGTTCTAGGAAACCAGTAATCCAGGCAAAAGAACAGAGACTGTGATTCATTGAAGAGTGCATTATATAGAGTCTGAGAACATTTTAGGGAAGAGGGGTTTTATACAACGGTGCAGGCATTACACGGTGGGCACTGCATGGAGGATAATTTATGGAAGTATTACACTGTCCATACATATGACACTATATTAGTCTAGATAACTGATCATAATTATTCTGCACACCAGATAATGTCTCAGCAGTTTCATATATATAAAGCATAATTCTGTAAACTATCCTCCTTGTAATGCCCACCTCAACATAACACTCACTCCTCCCTATAAATCCTGCAACTTCATATAATGCCAACCTCCTTGTAACCCTTGCCCCCTCTATATGACACCCTCTTCAACATAACTGTCTTCCATATAGTATCTGCACAGCTCCACATAACACCCTGTTTCTATAATAACTCCCTTATAATTGCCTTCATACAATCTTGGTAGCACAGAATAAATTTTCTGGCAGTGCATGCTCAGATAATATAAATCTTAAAAGTTTCACATTTTACAGTCCTATAAAGAACTGAGATAGAAAGCTTCACTCCCAACAAAAACCAAGGTCTTTCAGTGTTCCAATTCAATCTCTATCACTTTAAAAAAAAAAAAAAGTCTATAACTGTTATTTGTCTCTAATTTATCATCACTGTAGCACCCATCTAAATATATTGCCAATCACTCTGTATTATGCATGCACCTCAATAAAATGCTTCCTCCAAATAACGATCCCCTTTGTATAATACTTCATAAATAACACACCATGTAATACAGTGCTCACCTTGGTATAATGCTTACTCCTCCATATAACACATGAACCTCAGGATAGCACACTCTTCCATGTAGCCCCAGTATAACAGAATAATTCATCAGGTAGCGCACTCTAAGATAATAGAAATATGAAGGTTCACATTTTACAGTCCAATAATTCACATTTTATGGTCCAATAAATAACTGAGACGGAGTTGTGGTTTAACCCAGCAGGCTGCCATTGTGGTTTCCCCACACAGGTAAAACTACATGGTGGCACAGGGTGTGTACCCACTAATCTGCTCTCCTGAGTAGAGAAGTTCTTAATTCTGATAGCTGAGATACTGGTCTGGACAGGTGAGGAGTAGCACATACTGTTTTTGAATGGCTGGAACTTGACGGAGATTTTGTCCACAGCTGAAACACAAGCCCGTAGGGAGGAAGAGAGATCTTCATATTGTCTAAGTAGACTAGACTGTTCATCCACCATTGGATTTGCTTCATGTTTCTAGGCTACTGCTACCAGTGTGTTGGTATATGATGATGGTGCACTCCATACAAATTTCTGCCACATTGGACACAAGCACTTGACATGATCTGTATCTTGGGATAACTGATTATCGCTCAGGTGAATATTATACTCCATCGCCAGCTTTCCTAATTTCCTCAGGTATTTGACACCTTTCTACATGGTGGTCCACTTGCCTGGCTAACATGCCAGATCTTCCTCTAAGGGATATTTTTCTGACAAGAGTGGCCTCCATAAAGTGAAGGCTTCTGTCTGTTTTCCAATTGCTTTGCCAATGACCGCTTTACTAGAGAGAGATCCTAGTTGACTGGTTTCACTGCCCACTGTATCTAGGCTACTGGCCCCATTATCCCAGCATCATAGCAGTCAGGTGACAATGTGCTCGTCTGGATGACAGCTGAAGTCTTTTTGCATATCTCACAGCTTGTCTGTAGTAAGGGTTCAGATGGTTATTGTCTTCTTTACGAATACTGACTCTTCTTCCTCTCATCCTCATGATGGCCCTCCTTCTATCTCATTTTAGTAGGACTTTCTTTCCTTACTAAATGAGGTGACTTTCACAGCCATATTTTGGTCTTGTGCATAGGAGTGACTGATACTGGCACAGATTGGTTATCTGAACCACAGGGCCTGTTGCAGGGGTTGGAGCAAACACATGGCCTGTTTCATTGTCATAAAACCTAGAGACCTCTCTCCTGTTAAGGTGCTGAATAGTGTATAACAGAGTTTGTTAGGCATGGGCCAAGCCATGAAGAGGGCCTTTTACAGAAGGAATGAGTGTTATACAGATTGGGGCATTTTACAGAGGTGGAGGTATTATACGATAGAAATGCATTACATGCAAGCAACCTGGGCCAGCCCTGTATGTGCTCCATTCACTCAGCAACAAACAAAACATTGGTGTGCTAATAACACTGTCTTGACTGAAACAATGACAGCATTTCATGGAGGTTAACTTACAGAAGTATTGCACTATATATATATATGACACTGTTAAAATATTGTCTGCCATACAGAATAATGATGGTCACTTATTTGTAAGTGCAGGATTGTTTTGGAACAATGGGAGAAAAGGCTCACTTCCTGTCAGTTTTTTTTATTGGACTGTAAAACATGAATCTTCATATTTGTTAACTTAGTGTGAGGTACTTGGGAATTTATTCTGTTGTACGTGGAAGTTGTTACATGGACAGGGGCGTTACATGGAGGAGAGCATTTTATAGAGGTGGTGTTGTATGGCATGGCAGTGTTATGTGGATGGAATGTTATATAGAATATATGGAGAGTGGGCATTGTATAGAATATAATTTATGGAAGAATTACACCTGGCATGTCCAACCTATGGACCACATGTGGCCCAGCCCAGCTTGCACTGCAGCTGCCCTCTACCCCACTGAGCAGCCTATGTATATCCAGCCCAGACAGTTCTTCTTCACTCAGTGAGGCCTAGACAAGCCAAAAGGTTGGACACCTGTGTATTACACTGTATATATATGATACTCTTAAAATATTGTCTAGCATACAGAGTAATTATGATCACTTATCCCTTTTTAACATATGTGTGAAATTGGATTGGAGCAATAGGAGAAAAAAAGAATCATGGAAAAGAGACTCTGGAGCCTTCACTCATTTTGCTAACCAAGCTCCAAGTCTGATCCCTGTGTTTCTGACTGAGTCTTTCTTCTCTTCAAGAGTATTTTTCAAGGAAGCTCACAAGGTGGTGCTGTATCATCTTCCATGTCAGAGCTGGGAAAACTGCTCTGCAATGCCCAAAACCAGAGTGGAACAGATTGACCCTTCCAGACTGATTTCAGTCTACCTGGTTTGGTTTTGGTTTGTTGTTTTGGTGTTGTTGGTTTTTGTTTTGTTTTTCAATTTTTTTCCTTCTTTTTCTTTAAGCCTCTGAGAATTGACTGTTGGTACAGCTCTGAGGAAAGAGATTAACTCTTCCTGTTAACCTCTGAAGTGCTGGTGTACGAGAAGTTAAATCTGATCTTTCTTGGGATACACTCAGAAAACTACAAAGGTTTCTCCTATCTAGGCATACTCCTAAGTGTTTGCTTAGTACTTTCTTATTTGAGTTACTTAAGAGAAATGCAGTGCTGAATAATTGCACAACAGAAAGTTACAGCCCAGCCAATAGAAAAAAATGCTGTGCGCATTTGGATGGCTGTAGGGTTGAAATTTTGGTGGGGGGAAGAATGTGGACAGACTGTAGGTTAAAACTGTTTCTTCACTTCAAAACTTACTGGGCATATCCCAGTGTTTTCTACAAAGAATCTGCTTTGTCATTGGATGCTCTGAACACCCAGGTTGCAGGCAGAGTATTCAATTCCTTGCAACAAATCATATCTGGAGAAAATTCTTTCACTTCCCTCTCCTTAGGTAATTTCAAATTATTTCACTCCATGGGCTTCTTTCCAGTTACTTTTAGAATGTTTTTACTCTTTTAACACTTTTCTCAGTGCTGCCCCCATGCTTTCTAATTCAGCTGATTTGTTATATGCTAACAGCTACTTTGAAAAAAGAAAATTCAAGTATTATG
Organism: Numida meleagris; assembly: GCF_002078875.1. NCBI lineage: Eukaryota > Metazoa > Chordata > Aves > Galliformes > Numididae > Numida > Numida meleagris. Next base: position 66,895,162 of record NC_034410.1, on the reverse strand, counting down.
AGTGAGGCATACCTCTTGCTCACTAAAAAAGAGAGGAGTCCATACATGCTCATAGAAGACACTAAAATGCTTATATAATTACTGTTTTAATGTAAATATAATTGTACTGCACATCATGTCATATCTTGCATTTTGATGCTATGAGGTTATAGTTTGAGTAGCCAAATAGTATGAGAGGAAAAACGCACTTTGTAAACTCTTCAGAAAAGGAGGAAGCTCAGCCCAGAAATGTTTCTAGATTCATTCCTTTCTAAGTGTGTAAATAAGAGGAGCACACAAAGGTGTTGTGTAGTTTGTTCTTACTAAAGCAGCTATGACTGACAAAAGCCTTTCCAGCCTGGATTTGCTGTGCAGCTTGCTTCTGGAGAGGTGTGGGCTGAATTTTGGCATTGATAGTTCTGCTTTTCAACACCATAAACAAAATGCTTTAGTTAAAATCATTAAATCTTCTTTTGGAACGCTTTCTGCGTATGAAGTGTGCATTTCCCAAGAAACACTAAGGGAAGAATGACTCTTTCCTACCAGGCAGCACTGGGTACAAATGTGCCTGGAGGACATCTTAGGTTAAATCACTTATGTCTAAAAGGCTCCTCACCATGATCCACAGTTGTTGCTAAAGAATGCCCTTGCTTGGGGGCCTGCTGTGTTTCTGTCCCTTGTTCTTAGGAGAAATGCAAGCTGAGCTTTGAGAAACCTTCCCAGCAGGCTCTGGTTCCGGAAGCCCTCATCATTCGTCAATGGAGAAAAAAATATCTAGGCTTGAAAGATTTTTCTTTAAGTTCTAAACTGGTTCTAATCATGGTTTTAGATGCATCACAAATTGAATTAAGTAATTGAGATCAAAGAGGATCTATAAAATGGTGACTTCCTGGTCTCAATTTGCAATTTTCTTTCTGCTTCACTTCACATATTATATTACTTTTTTAAATAATTCCCAGTGGGACAACATCTGTGAGATGCTTGCTCCCTCAGCCTGATCTGGAGCGGAATTGCCAAATCACAGCCCAAACCAACAGTTGAGCACCAGGTGAGAAGGTGGGGAGAACCCAGGGGGCTCAGGTGCAAGCAATGCACCTGCATGATTGGAAGGGGTGCAGCCAGGTTCCACCCCTCCTCACCCTCATTTAAGGGTTAGCAGCTGAGGGAGCAGTATGTTTTTGGGTAGAGATTGTGCTCCTCTTGAGCTGTCACCACTTGTTGGAAGGGGTGAGCCAATTTTCCTTTTTTATTATGCGTTATTGCTCTGTAGTGCCTGTATCCCATTTGAAGGCACTGTCATCACCTTCTTTTACCATACAGAGGATTGAGGCAGGAGAAAGAATTCATTCAGCTCAATGTTCCTCCTGGAGGTACTGCAGTACTGGGCCGGCCCATTTGCACTGCTGGCCAGAAACCTCAGTTTGTCTTGAATCACTAAACAGAGTGACTAAGGAAAGTAAAGAAGTCACCTGCTTTGGGCTACAGTAATTAACTGCTGATTTATTATGTCACTTAATAAAGACAAAAGGCCCTGAAGAAATGTTCTGGTCTCATGGGAAGTTTAGGGACAATGTATTTTTTTTTTTTTAATAAAAATACTGTCTGAGCGAGCTAAAAGTCATGCTCAGAAAATGAAATATGGTGTGTTTTTTTTTTTTTAAAGTCAGCATTTACAGAAGGAATAATATTGTCTGAAAACATGACAGAAACCACTTTTTAAACACGGTGTGAAACATGCTTGTAGTATCAATTGAATGTTTTGTTTCAACAGCTCTGTAGAGGTACGTGCATGTACTTTCTTTGAGCACATTTCAGTAAGAATTTATCAACAAGAGGACTACAGCTGTTGATCAAAGACCCATATGAGACATTATTATAATGGTTTTTTAATGTGGGGGAAAGAAAACATAAACTATTAAAAAGTTGCTAGAAGATGAATTGCTTTTAAAATGACTGTTTTCAAAAATTGAGCTATATTGTACCAGTGTATTTTAATCACTGAAATATATGAGTGTTTTTTGATAATTAAGTAGAAGTTTATGGAAAAAAGTCTTGATTTCTGCTGTATGTTTTTTGCTGTTCTTTTTCTCCTGACATCATTCCTGGACTAGGGAACAATATTTTCACTCTGAGTTAATTAGTCTTTCAAATAAGAAATTATTTCAGTTTCATATATTAAAAAAAAAAACAACAAAAAAAACCCAACAACAACGCTAGTGAAAACTAATTGATTATATCTTCCCCATTTACTATGAAAACAATAAGTAAACAATAAAGCTGTTTTTGTAAGTAATTGGACATCTAATAAGCTGTAAAATTACAAATGTGGTTATTTAAATATACTACTTTGGGGTTTGTTTTAATTTTTTTTTCTTTATTCAAGCTAATTGCTTTCTTGCAGTATTTCAGAAATCCATTATTTGGTGATGTGCACAGACTGCCTGGTTCTCAGATAGGCTCTGAACACAAGCTGGAACTATTTCAAGCAAAAGTGTTGTGGTTATTGTATTATAGAACATTAAATATTTCACATGCACCCTCCTGAAGTCGCAGTCAAGTCCAACAAACATCCTTGCATTTATACTCTGAATATGAAAAAAGTTTCACAATATTACTTCGGGTCTCCTCCTCCTCCCAAACCTACACTTGCTAGTATATCTACTTCATCCCGTTGTTTTATATATAGATACATTCTTATCTCTATGTAGGTAGTTCTGAAAGCAGTGCCTCCTTTTTATTTCCCCGGAAGCTGCAGCGGACAAAAAGAACACAATAACACCATTTGATAGAGAAAATTCTCAGCTACAAAATGCTGTTTTTCAACACAGTCACTACCATGAGCTTTGCATTTTCACTGGCGATGAACACAAGCCTGCATGCAGCGTCTGTAAAAACCTGCACCTGGGGAGGTGACCCACTTCATCACTGCTGAAGTGCACTGCTCATTGTGCTCGTATCCACTGTTTGGTCTCCATAAATGTTCAGCAAGTGTCAGTGAATATCAATGGGTGCCATTTTTTCCACATGGAGGAACTGCATTACATCCGTTTGCTTCATGCACGCTTCCATGTCAGGTGCCAGACTGCCCCTCTGATGCCACCTGTCAAATGGCAATAAAATGTAACGTAATATTGGTGGGAAGGTTTAATCTCTACTGCTGTACCACCAGCATCCACCTGGTACATCGGGAACCAGTGTAATAAAATAGGAGGCGTTACTTTTGGAGCATCCTTTATGTAAGTGTGTGTGCATGTGTATATATATGTAATGAATTGTAAGAATTTGGAGGCACAAGTGATTTTTTTTTTTTTAATGTTGTAAAAGTTCCTAAATGTTTGAGAACTGACCCCAACAGGAAAATGTGCAGTTGCCTCTTGTGAAAATGCTTTATCTGTAAGCTGTTAATTTATTTTTGGCTGTGGTCACTGCTAAGTTTGTATTACCATAAAGCACACAGGTTTTTTTTTTAATTATTATTATTATTTAGGTTTTGTTAATGTATGATTAATGGCACTGATTTGTTGTTTCCGCCTGCTTGTATGTATATGCTGATTGAAATGGGCTTAATTCATACACCAAGGAGAAAAATGCTCTACACTGCTGTCCAGGGTGCATACTGTTTCTAAGCAGTACTAATTCTCCAAATTATTTGCATCACTCCCCAATGGACTTGCAGAAATCATGCTGTCTCCACCATACCCATCTCAAATTTGTCTTGGTTTCAGCTGGGACAGAATTGATTTCCTTCATGTCTGGTATGATTTTATATTTTGGCTTTCGGGGAGAAAGTGTTGAAAACACCCTGATGTCTCAGTTGTTGCTGAGCAGTGTTGCACAGAACCAAGGATATTTCAGTTTCTTGTTCTGCCTTGCTAGCAAGGGGGCCTGAGGGGGCAGAAGGAGCTGTGCGCAGTTGGCTGGAGGGCATCAGTTGGTAGGTAATGAGCAATTGTGTCATGTATCATTTGTTTTGTAAATAGCCATAGCAATGATAGTAATATTTATTTTCCTTTTGCTTTTTTGTCTTAGTCAATAGTGTTTATTTCAACCCACAAGTTCTACTTTTTTTTTTTTTCCTCCACGATTCTCCCTCCCATTCCACTGGAAGGAGAGGAGTGAGCAAAGGGCTGTGTTGTGCTGAGCTGCCTGCTGGATTAACCACAGCTCTCAGTTACAGACAAATTATTAAATTACACCATTTAAAACTCTAGAAATGTGTGAATCAGTAGTTCAATTCATCAATGAGAGGGCAATTCTGTAGTGTTTTCACTTCTTTGCATGACCCATAGCATCGGCTAGGGAACTGGCTTTGGGAGGGTCAGGCTATGCCCCAGGATCCTCCAAACCCCAGGAATAAAGCAGGGAAGATGTATCTTTGGATGAGGACAGTTCCCTGTGCCCAGTTCTCTGTCCCCTTAGGGCTTTCCCTATGGAGAAGCAGACACAGAATGAAAAGGGGGAAGAGAAGTCCTTGGGGTGAATGTCTTGACTGTTGAAGGCAGGACTGAATTTGGTTCCTCGTCTACAAACTGTAATGCTCCTTGAGAATTCTTTCAGAGTTGAGGCCTGTTATTACTAACCTGCAGGTGCTCTAAAATGGTTGGCATGCTTTAAGCCCTAGATGCGATCCTCTTGCATTTATAAAAGTTGTGGTTTTCCTCATTACTTATGTACAGAGTGCTCTTTCATTATTCCAGTGTGTTCCCACTGCTTTGCTTTGCCTTTTCATGTTCATTTTGCCGGCAAAATCTTGACTCTTATTATTTGGGTGTGAAGCTTTGTCTGAATTACTCTGGTTTTCCACTTGCTCCCTTCCACCTTCTTTACCCCTTTTAAAACTTTTATTTTGTTTCTGGAACATTTCCCAGTGATTGCAACAGAAGCTATTTAATTTCTAGATGAAGCAAATAGTTATTAGCTGACACAGGACTAATCCATCACACAAATGGGACAAATGCTTGCCCTCAGCAGGAAGACATTAAGAACTGTTCAGCATTCTCCAGAGGCTTTTGGGGTGGCTTTGGGGAATTGCTTGTGGACCATATGCTAAGAACATCAATAACTGTATCTTCCTTTTTGTTTTCCATATTTCATCCTTTCACTGAATGCTTGTTGTTTTTTGGTGTATGTTGGGTTTGAAGTAGCTTGTTGTAATACAGAAATGAAAGCTCTCCTTTTGTGACGTATTGAAATTGCATTTCCAATATCAGGGTAAAATGTTCAAAACTGACTCATGCATGCTTTTAATCAAGGGCATAATTGCGTGAAGAGGTTTGATCTCATAAGAGCTTGAGGGCCATATTTAAGTAATGAAAGGAACCTTTCTATCAGTTTTGGTTGTTTTTTATTAGTTGGTTTGTTTATTTGTTGGGGTTTTTTTGCACTTTGCTGCTAATGGCACTATTTCTTGGATACTAGTGTAAAAGGCAGTATAGCAAAACATCTCATGTGCAGGTTCAGTTGATTCATGCTTACAAATGAAAGCTACGTGTGCTACTTAAAAGTCTTAGCAAAGTTTTCCCCTTCTGAAATTTACAATCTGCAATGCAGAAAATCTGAAGTCATGTTTGCAATCTAGGTCTTGAAGATTGAATTATTCTTACCTAACAATAGTTCTAGCCCCAGGTTAGATACATGGGGAAATGACTTCCTTTGCCCTGAAGATGAAGCTGTGTGTGCACCAACTTTAGCATGCATTGAATACTGGAGATTTTCAAGGTAGATTTGAAGCCTTTTTTCAAGATAGGACTGAATTTCCCATTGTCTCTCTTAATCTATGTGTCAGTCTATCCTAAACAGTGTGGGCATCACTGCACAGGAAAACCTGCTGTGGATCATGCTGCTTATAACCACGTGATATCTAGGCATTTGTGAGTTATGGACACTCCTCACAGAATTATAGAGATTGGACAGAATCTCTGAAGGTCATCTAGACCAACCCAACCCCCTGCTAAAGCAGTTTCCCTATGGTAGGGTACACAGGAAAGTGACCAGATGGATTTTAAATTATCTCCAGAGAAGGAAACTCCAAAACCTCTCCGGGCAGCCTGTTCCAGTGCTCTGCCACACCTAAAGTAAGCAATTTTTTCCATGTGTACAGATGGAAGTTTTTGTGTTCCAGTTTGTGCCCTTTGCCCCTTGTCCTGTCAGTGGATAGCACTGAAAAGAGCCTGGCCTTGTTCACTTGACTCCTACTCTTTACATATTTATAAGTGTTGATAAGATCTTCTCCAAGCTTAACAGTCCCAGGTCTCTCAGCCTTTCCTCACAAGAGAGATGCTCCAGGCCACTAATCATCTTTCTCACTCTTCACTGAACTTTTTCTAGGGAGATCCCTATCTTTTTTGAATTGCGGAGCCTAGAACTGGATGCAGTGCTCCCAGATATGGCCACATCAGGGCAGAGGAGAGGGGGAAGATCACCTCCCTTGACCTGTTAGCCACACTCTTTTTCATGCTCCCCAGGATTCTATTGGCCGTCTTGGCCACAGGGGTGCACTCATGGCTCATGGTCAAACTGTTATCTACCAGGACACCCAGATCCCTCTCTGCAGAACTCCTTTCCAGCAGTCCAGCCCCTAATCAGCTGATACATGTGGTTATTCTCCCCAGATGTAGGACTCTACACTTCTCCTTGTTGAACCTAATAAGGTCCCTCTCTGCCTAACTCTCTAGCTTGTCCAGGTCTTGCTGAATGGAAGCACAAACTTCTGGCGTGTCAGTCACTTCTCCCATCAGTAAGCTTGCTGAGGGTGCATTCTATCTCTTCATCCAGATCACTGATGAAGATGTTGAACAAGACTAGGCCCAATACCAACCCTTGGGGAACACTGCTAGTTACAGGCTTCCAGCTAGAGACTGCACCACTAATCATAGAATTGTATAGAATCATAGAATGGCTTGGATTGGAAGGGACCTTTAAGATCATCTAGTTCCAACCCCCCTGCTATAGGCAGGGGCACCTCTCACTAGGCCACGTTGCTCAAAGTCCCATCCAACCTGGCCTTGAACACTGCCAGGGATAGGGCATCCACAGCATCACTGGGCAACCCATTCCAGCATCTTACCACTCTCAGTAAAGAATTTCTTCCTAATATCTAGTCTAAATCTACCCTCTTCCAGTTTAAAGCCATTTCCCCTTGTTCTGTTGCTACATGCCCTTATAAAATGTCCCTCCCCAGCTTTCCTGTAGGCCCTCTTCGGGTACTGGAAAGGCTGCTGTCAGGTCTCCCTAGAGCCTTCTCTCTTCTAGGCTGAAAAGCCCCAGCTCATAACATTGAGCTCTGACAGTGATCCAGTTCTCAATCCACCTCACCATCCATTCATCTGTCTCGCACTTAAGCTTACCTATGAGGATGTTATGGGAGATAGTGTCAAAAGCCTTGCTGAAGTCAAGGTAGACAACATCCACTGCTCTCCCCTCATCTACCCATCCAGTCCTGACATCATAGAAGGCTACCATATTAGTCAAATATGATTTCCTTTTGGTGAATCCATGTTAACTACTTCTGATAACCTTATATTCTTCCTCTTGCTTGGAGATGGCAACTAGAACAAGCTGTTCCATCACCTTTTGAGGGACAGAGGTGAGGCTGACTGGCCTAAAGTTTCCCGAATCATCCTTTTTGCCCTTTTTGAAGACTGGACTGACACTGGCTTCCCTTCAGTCCTCAGGCACATCCATTCTTCAAGACCTTTTGAAAATGATAAGAGTGTAGCTTGGCAATCACTTCTGCTGGCCCCCTCAAAGCTAATAGGTTCATCCCATTGGGGCCCATGGATCTGTGTGTATCAGATTTTCTTAGATAGTTCCTGACCAGATCCTCCTCAACCAAGGGGAAATCTTCCTTTCCCCAGAATCTCTTATCTCCAGGATCTGGAATTCTTGATGGGCAGTCTTAGCACTAAAGTCTGAAGCAAAGGAGAAGCTCAGTATCTCCTCCTTCTCAGTGCCACCTGTTACAAGGGCAGTCACTTCATTCAGCAGAGGGCCCACATTTTCTCTAGACTTCCTTTTACTCTTAATATACTTAAAGAAGCCTTTCTTGTTCTCCTTGACCTCCCTTGACAGATTTAATTCCAGGTGGGCCTTAGCCTTCCTCATTGTATCCCTGCATCCACTGACAACATTCCTATATTTTTTCCATGTGGTCAGACCCCTTTTCCACATTCCATAGATTTTCATCTTTCATTTGAGTTTTTCCATGAGCTTTTAGCTCATCCATGTGAATCTCCTGCCACCTTTGCCTGGTTTCATACTTTTAGGGATTCATCCATCTTTACCTTGGAAGAAGTGGTACTTAAATGTACCACTTTCTTGGGCCACCTTACCTTACGGTGCTTTAATCCATGTGATACCTCCAAGTAGATCCTTGAAGAAGTCAAAGTTGGCTCTCCTGAAATCCAGAGTTGCAGTCCTACTTACTGGCTTGTTTTCTTCCATGTAAAATCCTGAACAGCAGTATCTCATGTTCACTGCGTCCAAGGCTGCCCCCAACTTTCACGTTCTCAACCAGTCCTTCCATGTTTGTAAGAACAGGGTCCAGCAGCACACCTCTCCTTTTTGACTCTTCCACCACCTGCCTCAGGAAGTTTTCTTTCACAAAGTGCACGAGCCTACTGGCCTGCATGTGCCTGGTAGAGTTGCTTTTTCAGCAAATACCAGAGTGGTTGAAGTCCCCCATGAGAACCAGTGCCTGGGATAGTAGTAAGGCTACTTTTTGCTGTTTGTAAAAGGTCTCATCAGCTTCCTCCTCATCATCCTGATCAGGTGGATCTTATACCCAAATCTTTAAGAACCTTAGGCTGTAGTTTCATGGTCATTTTAAAGCAACAGAAATTGCTGCTGGAGCTGAGGAAGCAGTCCTGTCCCTGTCCTGTCTCTTGAGACTAGAAGGAACCCATTCATGGTGCTATAGCCTCCCTTTTGGCAGTAAGAAGTGAGCAGGATTTGGGCAGTGATTTAGGTCCAGCATCTCTAATGGCTTTCTGTAGAGTCCTGGGATGAGCATAAGGAGAGAAACAGAAAGATGCTATGGACATTGCAGGGTGGATATTGTCTTAGAGTTCACACTGTCCCATTTGCAGTGTGGGCAAATGAAGATCTGCAAAGACAGAAGCTTGAAGCAGTGTAAATGTGAGGGCTGGAAGAGTCACCTCCTTGATGCCCAAGGAAAAGCCCATGTGGGTGCATTTACAGTACTTTCTGGAAAAGCAGAGGAAGCAGCCAAGTGAAGATGATCCTCTGGTGGTAAAATACATCAATTTTAGGTCCCAACTTGGCTGTGCAAGTTGCTAAAGAGGATCAAGGGGAAAAAGTAACTCTCAGAAAATATACGTTCAACAAAGGTGAAGAGCCCTCTTCAGCCAATTTATTTTAGCAAATTAAGGAACAGGGCAAGGATAAGAAAAGGGCACCCTTTATTTAAATTGTTTTTATTTTTTTACTCTACTATCTTCTTACTCATTTTCAAGCCTTTTTGTGGGCTGTATATTTCCAGGGAGTTAGTAATTACCCTCTTACTGTCCTTGATCTGTGTGAAGAGGGAACAGGAACAGGCATTTCAGAAGCTGTAAAAGCTTTCCTTTGATTACCCTTGTTGAGAACATGATGTGCTCAAAGGAGTTGTTTAAAAGGCAAATGTAGTTTTTCCAGCTTCCAAAATTGTTGTGACAGGCTTTTGTGTGGTCCTTGTCTTCTCTTATTCTGAGGAAATAGAAAGTGAGCAGCCACTTTAAAACCCCTTCTGTCCTTCTCTCAGCCCCTCTTCGATATGCTAAATAAGGAAGCTAGCTTGTGCCTCAAGGATGTCTTATCTGAGTGTTATAGATGTTTTTCTCTGTTAGGTCTCCAGGCTCATTCTGTATAAATGAATTCAGAGGGAAATCAAGCTTCTTCTTCTTTTACATTTATCTTTCATGCATGCAGGTGCACTACTGATGCATTATTCTGGTTGTAAAAATTAGCAAGATCTCCTAAACCATGAAGAAAGGGGCTTATGCTGGAGATGGATGAAAGAGGCTTCATCCCACTTTAAAACAAACAAAAAAAATTGTTAGGACAGCATGTTTCTTTTTATGCCTTTTTTTATGCCAAGTTCTTTTCCAGTGTTAGACCAGCAGTGCTTACTTGATAGAATCCGCGTGCTTAGGGGAATTTAATGCATCTGTTTGTTTGGTGTTTTGCTCAGATGTGTGAAAAAAGGGGTGTGCAGCACCCAACATGTCAGTTTGGGATTAGATGGACTGCTGATTATGTTGCTGCTTCTTAGGCTGGCAAAGATACTGGCTGACAGAAGGGATGCAAGTGCAGTGAAGCTAACTTTTCAGAGGAGCATTAATTAGCTGGTTTATGAGGTTCTGGTCTGCCCTCTTGAGGTTCTGTCAAATTCAAAAACCGATAGTAAGATCCAGAATCTCTGGAGAGTCAGGAAAAAAAACAATATGTGTACTCCCAATGGCATGAAATGTGATTTCAGTTGTTCATAATCAATACAGTCTTTTAGTCCATGAATTGACAATAACTAAACTAAGTCAAACGTTTTCTAATCCCAGTGTCTAAAACTTAACACTTTATGGTACATGTATATCCTTTTCCACAGATGCAGATTTTTGGCAGGTTAGCCAAAAATTAAAATTGACATTCAGAATGTTAATATAGTATTTCTTGCTGAAGAGTAGTTGGCTTTCCATGTCTATTTTCTTTTTTTTTTCCCCCAGAAACAGTAATTAAAATATAAATGTGAGATTCAGGAAGGCATGGCTTTATTATGATATAAAACTTATATTAGAAGAAATTTATGAGTGAAGTTAACCACTGGCCTTTTTCTACATAAAAGTTTAGTAAATTTTAATTATTTTGATTTTGGACCACCATTACAGGCAAATGCTTCATCTTTAAATTTTTATACCTGTTTCCTGCTAAAAATAATGGAAATCAGGTAGAGCCAGCTGAGGGATGAAATTTAAAAAAGAAAACTCTATAAAATCTGTCTGTATACAATCCATGAGCTTAGAAATGCATGAACAATTACTGCCAATCGGTATGCATTTTTCATGGCCTATGTGATAAGAAGCATGTAGGTGGTATCTTTTTTTTCCTGTGTCAGAAAAGATGAAAAAAGCAGAATTCCTCTCTGCAACTGTATTTGGTTTTGAACCTTCTTGAGATGGCTGTTGTTTGGTCAACTTTGGGAGGAAAACTGCAAAATTATGAAGGAAAAAAACGTGTCTGTGTGTAGCAACTGCCACTAGTAGGTAATACTAAGGTGAAATAAATAACTGAATGCATATCTGTTGATATCCTTACATTTTTTTTTGTACTGACGGAGGATCTCTTACTGCTGTAAGACTGTTGGCAGGTTGACTACTCTCACTGTGATGGATTAATGCAAAACATGAGATTTCAGTTCCATTTCCAATATGTTTGGAAATGTAGCCCAAATCTATAATGGAGTATATCAGCAAGACCTGCCCCACCAAATGCTATTCTGAAGCAACCTCTCCTGGCTCCTAACTCAAGGTACATCTAGGTTCCACCACTGCCTTTTTCAACCTGTGATTTTTAAGATAAAGAAAACTTCACGCAGTTGTGTTTCTCCTGCTTGCGAGGTAGCTAAGATGTCTCTGGAGAAACAAGCCTTGTGACTTAACTTTGGACTTATAGATTTGGGCTGGGCAGGGGGCAACAATTCTGTAGTCCCCAATTATAATGGAAAAGAGAACAAGAAAATCTCAATGTGAGAATATCTTCCACTGAAAAACCCAAGCAGACCTCCAAAGCATTGTGACCCCAGCTTATAGATATCTCCACAAGGTGGGAAGCGGTTGCAGAAGGAACAGCTATGATCTTGTCTGCACGTGTGTTGTAAGTTGCACAGCCCACGGAGAAGTCTGGAAATGTTTTTATCTCACTTCCTCTCTGTACTGTGGAAAAATACTCATTCCAGATGGACTTGATAACATCTGACGAATTGATGAGAAAGTAAACAATATATCTATAAAATATGCAGAAGCCAGTGAGATGTAAATGACAGGTGCCTTCCATTTTTCAGTGAGAAATATTTCTCACTGAAAGACTGAACAAAAGGAAAAAAACCACCTTTTTTTCAAGTCTCAATTTTTATTTTCATGAATAACGAGTGAAACAGAGCTGAGCCAATGCAATCCTTATTTTGAATTTGTGAAATGCTAATCATATCTCTCAGCAGTACATTTCTTTTGATAGCACAGTATGTGATTGCTAATGTCAAAGATGCAGCCATTACTTTTTATTTTGGAAAAAGGACTCGCGAAAGATGGTTATACTAAATTGCAGTGCATGGTATCTGACATTCTGTTTCTATAGTTTAGCAGTAAATCTGGTTCTATTAATATTTACCTGATAATGGATCTACTAATGCCATGGGTATATTAAAAATCTAGGATGTTGAGAAAGGCATTGGTCTTGTACACGGAACTAACAGGAATTTTACAAATATAAGATGATTCATCAAAGCCCTAAGGACAGAAGGAATTTCAAAGGCTCTGGGAATTTTTGGTTCTTATATAAATCTCAATATCATCTCTTCATTCAGTCTGTAGAACCTTTGTGATGGTTGTAAGGATAAAAATGCTCTTACCTAGACAGGCCTGTTCGAGAAGGGAGGTATTTCAGATATCTCATCCCATTTCAAGTTACTTTATTTGGTTTTCCACTTACCACTTGTTTTTTGGGGGGGTATGCCAGCTGAGGCATAAAGCTTTTTCTTGCTCATTAAGTATTTGGCACCTAATTCAGTGCTAAGGATTGCTTTTGGATAGTCAGAGAAAAAGTGAAGCAATGTTAACTGAGGTGGTTAGTCCAACTGGTCATGCTAGAGACTGAGGGAGCTGTGCTGGTGGAACAGTTGTTTTATTGTGACTTTCATAGACTTGGGATATTTCTCTTCACAGGGATGGATCCTAAAAATCGCTGAACAATATCAATTCCTCTTGAGCACGTTGAGAATAGAAGGCGCTTAACATTTCTTAAGTTACAGCCACAGAATAGCACTGAGTTTTCAAATACAATAAACAACATCAGGCATGAGAGCACCATCTCTTTTTTGCCTAAAGAAAATGGTGGGACCAGTGGGGGAAAGTAGTCTACAGGTGAGAGGCCTGTGAAAACTAGCTGGGTTCAGCCACAATAAAAACATAACAAAAGCAGACCCAGTCCATTTAGCTACTAGCTGTGACTCAGAGTTCCCATTAGTCTGGAAGAATGTAATTCTGTGCGTAAGATATCTACAGATGCAGATGAGCCTGAAGCTAACATTCCCTCCTTGCCCCTGTTTAAAACTGTGAACACAACTCATATTTTTCTGCTCTGCACTGTTACCCAGAGAAGCACAGGTTTGGATCACAAGGCAACTATAAATAAGATGAGAAAGTTTTAAAATGTCATAATATTTCTGGAACCTACTTAGTATTTAGCACACTTTAAAAAATAATCACCACCATTTATAGCACTTGGGGTCAAGTAGGGAAGTAATGAGGCTTATTATTACTTTTTAAAATGACTTAAACTGTCCTCAGATAAGTGGGTTATTTTTTGCATCATCTATTTTGCTTGAGTGAAAATGATTCCACCAATTTAAGTTAATAGAAAGAATCCTAACAACTCTTTTGGACTTAGTTTTTTCTCTGCATTCTGATACAGTGAAAAGATATAGAGATGAAGTAGCAAGAGCAAGCTGGTGATTAAGTTCGGGTGGCAGATGTTTTTGATATATCTGTGATGTTATTAATATGCTGCTTACTGTTGTCAAAAACAAACAAGAAACCAGCCAACTGGTAACTAATGTACTTCTTACTACAGAAAGTCATTAAAATGACTCCAGTGGAATGTACTTCTGAAAGTTGTATCTGCTAGATTATTGTTTGAAGCTAAACTCCGGAAAGCCGAATAGTGCCCTTGTGTTCACCGAGGTTTTTTTGTTTGTTTGTTTTTTGTTTTTGTTTCTTTTGTTTTTTGTTTAGATGATAAGTTCAATTATGTACGCAATCTCTTCTTAAAACTGTACAGATCCCCAGTGGTCCTGCTGGTGGCTGCCTAGCAAGTTCAGTAACTCCCACAAGGTTGCTGTAGTTACACTGAAGTAAATTGGAACAGAAGCTATTTGTAAAATTGGCTTACTGATGGATAATATAGGGAGCATAACTCTGCCTTTCTTTAGAGTACATGGGTGCTGCCTAACTTTGTGCCTCAGGTGCTTTGAGTAGCCTTGTGAGAGGTCCACTGCTTCTAAGAGCATTCCTTATTCAGTTATGGAAATAAGTTGAATTAAGGTTAAACTGTGTAAAATATTACCCTTCCAGATATTTTTTAGGAGTACAGGTGAGAGGTCAATATTTCAAAGTCAAATCGTTAGTGTTTTATACAAAGGCCAAGACTTTTGCAAGTAAAGTTTGGTGTGGCCTCCATCATTGTGCAGCCTAGGAACCCTGCTTGTGGACCAAGTCCTCTGCTGTACAGAGGGAAGAAACTAGACTCTGTGCTTTTCCACCAGGGTGTGCTATAAAGAGAACATTTTATGAAAGCTGGCACATGCAGCAACCAGTCTGTGGGGTGGGTGGTTTTCTGTGACTTCCGTTGACTAGTTTATAGCAAAAGGAATTCCATTTAAATTTTTCAGATTCACAACAGGAAAACAGTTTCATCCTGCTGAAAGTGAAGTCATAGCCTCTTATTATTCCAGATTAGTTTCAACTGAGCATTGAAAGACATTATCTAAGTTATTAAGCAGAGAGGTCATGAAAACAAAAAGAACTGTTGGAAATAATAGGGAATTGTGGTGAAGTTCATTGATATATTTAATTTTGAAAATCACATCAGTGTTTCTCCCTGCTGCTGTGAGAGTACAAGTTAGCACTTGGCTAAAGCTGATTGAAGTCTGTGCTGCTGACAGGATTGGCATGCCTTCTTCATCCTCTCCTCAGACTGTGTTTCAGCAGCGTTGTGCAGGGGGCAGTCAGCTGCTGAGCCCCGTATTTTTGGTGTTTTCTCCCTTGAAGAATGAGGTTTATTGCTGTATTAGCAATCTGATGTGACTTGCTGCAAGGCCTCGGGATAGCTAATATTGACACAAATGTTCAGTCTGAGGAAAAGCACAAAGTGGGCAAAGATGCCCCTTTGGTGGTGGCCTGCCACTAGGTTCATGTGTGCTTCAGTCTTGCCAGAACGTTTGTCACAACGGGCTGCAAGAATTGGCAGTTTGCTAACCTGAGTGTTTGGTTACTTAGCTAACTATCAACATTGAATAACAGGGTAGTACAGCCTTTCTGCTATGGAAACCTCTCTGCACCCTTTGCCCCTCTGCAAGATGCAGGGTTGGTTCTTGACTGACAGTGGGGGACCAGTGCATGTGAAGATAAGACGTGCAGATAAGGTGTGTTTCAGTCTCCCAGAGGCTATCTGTTTGCCATCCTGTGAAGAAGCAGGTGTGGGCCAGCACCACTGCACACTCCTGTTGCAATAAGAGGACATAATTTAGGGCCAGACAGAATCGTCCTAAAATCAACTCTTTTCTATGGTTGTCAGGTGTGGCCTGACCATACCTCTCCATGGGACAGTGCACATCTGGACAAAGAAGAAAAAGTTGGTAACACAGATATAGCAGTGATGGACACAAGATACTATGCAGACCAAGGATGGTGCTCTACAGTGGTACAGGTGCTTTCCTGGCACATGTACATTGAAACAAGTCTGACAGCAATGGGGAGCCCATAGCTCTTTTAACCTAGCCTGATAAATCTCTCATTAACATGACAAAAACAAATGGCCCGCTTCCATTCTAAATTAAATTGGCAAGTTTAAAGACTGTATTATAAAGGTTGTTATCTTTGGATTAAGCTGGCTGCCAAATATGCATGTAAAACAACAGATATTATGTTATTCTTATAGACATCTAAGATGTCAATAAGAGTATCTGTAGTATCTGTTTTCTCACTTAAGAATACCCACCAGATATGGCACAAAGAGAATATGGCGAAGCAGTCTCTCTTTGGCTGTGAAGGAGGACCAGCAGAGGAGCTACTGCTTTCTTTTTCACCCCTCTTAGCTTCACCTGCTGGAAGATGGCCACTGAGTGAATTGACCAGGCACTCATGAGCCAGGGTTGTACTCTGTAGCACTACTTATGCCAGAAGCAAGAAGTATAACCTACCTATATATGTTGCGAAAACAGTTGTGTTTGAAGGCTCAGCCTTTGCTTTTCCTTACTGATTTGTTATATTCTCATCCCTGTTTGATTATCTATGAAATGGATATACAGGGAGAAACTCTGCAAGACTTTCAGTTGTTGGAACAGTCTCTAACCAGTCTTACTGAGCACTGATAAAGCTGAATTCTTCCTACATACTTTTGCCTCACAGTTTCACATGTTCTTCTCACTTCTGCTTAGATCTGTTACCTGAGGAGAATGACAAAGGCTTCCATAGAGCACTTCTTGCTTGAGTTGACAGAGATTCTGAGCTATGTAATGAGAGCTTAAGATGGAAAAAAAAGTCATGGACTTCCACCATATCCACCAGCTTCCAGAAGGCTTGGAAGGGTTCAACCTGGTGTGTCTGACCAGACAGAGACCCTGGAGCAAATACCTGTTGATTGTATGTACACCTTAAAATGTGGAATGAAAACAGGTAATGTGCCAAAAAACGTGCATGTCTCAGTTGTGTGATTTCACAGATAGATGAAACGCTACTTCATCTGTGGACTGAATTGTATTTCTATGAAGAATCTGATGATGCACCTTGAGTACTGTGTTCAGTTTGGGGTGCCTCAGTACAGAAAGGACATGGAGGTGCTGGAGCAGGTCCAAAAAAGGGCAACAAGGCTGGTGAAGGGCTTGGAGAATATGCTCTACGAGGAGTGACGAAAGGAACTGGGGCTGTTTAGTCTGGAGGAGGCTGAGGGGAGACCTCATTGCTCTCTTCAAATACCTGAAAGGTAACTGCAGCGAGAGCGGGGCTGGTCTCTTCTCACTGGTGACCGGTGACAGGACAAGGGGAAATGGCCTCAAGTTGCACCAGGGGAGGTTTAGGTTGGATATCAGGAAAAACTTCTTTACAGAAAGGGTTGTCAAGGACTGGAATAGGCTCCCCAGGGAGGTGGTTGTGTCACCATCCCTGAATGTGTTTAAAAACCATTTGGATGTGGTGCTCAGGGACATGATTTAGTGGTGGGTTGCTAGAGTTAGGGTAGTATGGATAGGTTGTGGTAGACTTGATCTTGAAGGTCTTTTCCAACCTGAGCAATTCTATGATTCTATGCATGGTGTGTATTTTGTGACAGTTTGTGTATTTTCAGTAATATTTGTAATGTTTGGAAAAGGCTCTGTAGCTATAGTTGCATTTAATGGGAAGAGAGCTGGTACTGCAGTTCCGTTTTGGGGTCTTGGAATGGTCATTGAAGAAAAATGGGTTCCTAATTTTAGGAGCCTATTCTTAAAATAGTAATCTAAGTATTATTTCCTTATTTAAATAAATTTGATATGTATGTATAAATAAGGGAAGAAAATGCCTCTCTTACTCCTGGATTAATAACACAATTTTTGAAACAGTTATGATTTTGCAGGACTGGATTGTTTTTCCTGCTCACCCCCAGCTCCCCTTTCATTTAGACATCATTTTAGATACTTACCTGATTCCTCACTTTGATTATTTTTTTATATTTATTAAATTTATATTTTATTATAAAATTAAAATTATATTTTAAATATAAATATACGTTTATATTTATATTTTTATATTTATTAAAAATCAGCTAAAAATACAGAGAACTAAAGTACAGCAGGACTGTCCTGGGAATAGAAGAATGCATCTGAACAAAATCAATTGGTTTTGTCAAAAAATTCAAGGCTGTCTGAAGTTCTAGCTCTAAAGATATGTTTCTCAACATCTGCCAAAATGAATATTCAGTAAATGCTTATGTGATGTAGAAAATAAAAGGAATGGGTTAGTTTATCGGTTTCTGGTTTATCAGGAAAAAAATATTTCCAATACAAGGCCTTATGGATATTTGCCATAAATTTCCTTTATTTTATATTATTTTATTTTATATTATTTTTTTCACTACATGAAGTCGTCATGAATAAAGGTGGATTTTTATCAAAGATATTTTGGTAGGGTTAAGGGCTGAAAGTACAGTTTTTGAGAAGTGGGGAAAGAGAAAGAATGGAGCAAGAGTGGTCTTGAGGGAATTAGCAGAAATGTTCTACTTGAGGAAAAGGAAATAGCGCTATTAAAATGCATAAATAAAAGGAAGCATTAAATTGAAGTCTTTAAGAAAAGAAATCATGAGGTTAATGAGAAGTGCTTCTGCAGTTGCTAATGGGAACTTCTGATGGCTGCAGGCTTAGCTTAGGATGTTCTGTCCCACCTGTAATTATATTGTCTGTTCTCAGGCATGTACCTTAGTGGTGGTTTGTAATGTATTGGAGCAGAAGGCAGTGTATTTTCACTCGTGAGGAGAAGCTTTTTGAGATACTGGAATAAAGTTGTATTTTCATGGAAGTAGCTGGTGGTTTTTCAGCTTCAATAAACAATGTTCCCACTCCTGTTTCCCAACCAGAACATCCCTTTGGCTCTTTAGTACATGTACAAAAAAATGGAAAAAATCAGAGCAGAGAAGTTGCTCTGACTTGGGTAGGTGGAAAAAAGTGTGCAGTATATGACTGATAATTCTGTCTTCTTTAAGACAATTACTTGGTCATTTTTCTCTAGCAATGTTACCTTGCCTGAAAAAATTCCTTAATGTCGTAATATGTAGTTTATGTTTGGAGAAGGACTTTTTTGTTGTTTTGCTTGGTTTTTTTTGCGCTAAGGACTGAAAATGTCTGTCAGCCTCCTTTGATAAGCTGTGCTATAGTTCGTAGGGGAAAAATGCAAGTAGTGTGATATGGTGTGTGAGCCACGATTTTTCATTCCTGATGTTTGTGATTAAATTAAACATATGTTTGGCTTCATCAGAGTTAGAAAAGCTTCTGTTTATAATTAATTTGAGGACCATTTGGACAGTCTGACATGCAAACGTATTTTGTTGCTTATTAGCCTATATTTTTGCACTGTAGTCAAACTTGGTCCTGGAGCTGGGGCCAGGTGGGAGGAGTGCAATCACCCAGAATTCTGTCTGCAGTTTCAGAGTTCTTTCTTGCATTAAAACTCAGTTTCTGATTCCTGTTCTCTAAGAAAAAAATCATATTGCTTCTTGTTACCTAAAGGTTGGGATTATTCTGGTCTGGTTTTCAGTTCAGGTGGTGGTCCAATATATTAACAAGCCTGGTGAGATTATAATAATTGACTTTGGGCAAAAGTGAGTTACCCCAACATGCAAAAACTTTGCACCATTGGGCAGCTTGCATGCAATGTTCATCATATTTACGTAGCTCACACTGCTCTATCAGGTGAGAAAACTACAGATTCTTACATAAAAACAGACTTATGACAAAGGGTCTTATAAGGTACAGCTACTCACTTTTGCTTAGTACTAGAACGCTAGGGAATCTTTTCTGCTTTTCTTTCAACTGAGCATTTCCTATAAGAGTCCTAACTTTCAATTATTTTAAAATATATGGTTACAGTCAACCCAATATAACAAATTTATTTAATGCAGACTTACTGGGCATGACACTGAAGCGCTTATTTTTTTTCTAGTTAAACCGAAGACCATAACACAACAGTCCTATAAATTTAGCTCAGTGTGGTGTGTTGTTCCTGTCTTTAATGGACAGAAAACTGCCTGTAAGTCTTTCTGCTGAACTGGTCTTGTAAAGCACAACATTGTTGATGTCTTAAATGGACTCTGCTGGTCCAGCCTGTCCCACAGATCAGTACTGGTTACGGAATCCATAACTCTCTCTATAAGAGGCATCAGGTAGCTGTTAAATGCCCTAGTTTCATATAGTTTGTCAGGATTGCAATTTTGCCTTAAATCACCAATTGATGCTTTAGGGATATGATAGCTATGCGGTATCACAGTACTCCATTCAGAATGTCTTGAATGCAGTGGTGTAGAACAAAGACTGCGCTACACAGTCCTGTGTTAATTTACAGCATATATGACTTCAGGAAACTGTGGAATGTTCATGGTGCTGTAGTGTAGAGTTTACTCACAGATCAAGTAAATCTAGTAACAAAAATCAGAACATAAACTGCAGTTTTTAGAAGCAATACATACTTCACTGACTGGACAATAAACACTTTGCATTTATAATAGCTAAAAATGTAGCATCTTTGCCTTGTTACAGAAAGGCAAATGCTAGTGCTCCATGGTCTTCAGAATCTCCATTTAATTTTCTCCTGCATCAGGGAATACTTTTAACATAAGCTGTTCCTTTTTCAAAAATGTTTGTGTGTTCAGTTTTACCTATGAAATAGCTCCTCCGTTCCCTAACATGGAATGGACTATTCTGAAGAAAATGAATGAAGATGTTGGATGGAGGGGATTTGAAGCAGATGCATATTTTTTCCTGGTAAGTAGAGAAAAGTAATTATCCTGCTTGTGGGTTGTGTCAGCCTATGTAGTCTTCCAGCCCTACTGAACTGACTCTTTTTAACTTGAATCGGTTCTTGAGGAGGATGTTTTTGGAGGGAGCAAAAAGCTTGTATCAAGATAAATAAGCAATAACTTGAACTTTAGTTTTAATCCCAATGCAAACGGCAGTGGATCTGTGTCGAATTCAGATAATTTGGTTTATATATTTTCAAAAATATTACTTGTTTTAACACATAAATTGTGACAATTGAAATATACCAGAAAATGTGGTAAAATGATTATATCACCCAATATATAGATATATATATCAGAAACGTTTCCAGGTTTGGAGGTACTAGAATTAAATGTTTTTCCAAAGTAGTTATCAGGGAAGCAGCCTCAGTAAAACAAAAGAAAACAAAAAAGTAAACTGTGAAAAAGACATAAATTGCAGGCATTATTTATAGAGGAGGAGGGTGCAGAGTACTCCTCCTCCACAGTGCTTCCAATTTTTTTTTTCCCTGTGTACCAAGCTCAATTTTCTAGTATTATCAAAACTGAGCAAGTTCAGAATGGGCTGAACAGCAAAAAGGAAACCCTCTGTTCTGAGGTCAGCTGGTAGATCGTACAAGCAGCCAGCAGGCAATGTGAGAAGTACTCTCTTACCTCTCAAAGAATTCATGCATGGCTAGAGATCTGAGTATCATGTCCTCGATCTGGCCCAAGATTGTGGACAGGATACTCAGATTGTACAAAGGAATAAACTACAGAAAACTCAAAACTTTGTACCACTTCTATGCCATGAGGTGGGACCGTTGTTGTTTAACCTGACAGCTGATCAGCACCACACAGTATGGGCAGATGAAACATCCTTGGCTCTGTGCAGCACTGCTCAATGAATTCTGTCTCAGCTGCAACCAGGATAAGGATCATATCAAACCTCTACAATGTCTTACTGGCTCAGCACAAGTCTTTCCCTGAGGTTAAATCTACAGGCATGGCTGAGCTGCCACAAGTGGTGCTCTTTGTTTCTGAGCACGTAAGTATTTCACCGCAGTAAGGCTTCAGAATCTGCCTGTCCATGATGCAGTGTCAGTGAGGAGTGCCATGATGCCTATGCTAGAGTACAGCCTGTGACTTCTGAAAAACACCAAAAACTTTGTATTGCAAGGGAAAAACATTCTTAGTGATGTAGGAACTTCTAGCCCTACATTTGAACCAGTGGTTAGTCACTTGGACTGTGATGTTTGCAGGTTGTAGATGGGGACATTAAGTACCTTAACCTTTACATGATCCTTAGATTGTATCATATAGAGTAAGGGAGAGCATGGTCTGCGTAAGCACTTAATCTAGAAACCAATGCTTCCTAAAGGCAGACCCCTGAATTCAGCATCTTTCTGCTTACTACATAAGGAGTGGAAGGAGCAATAATATTCCGCTGTGCCTTTCAGTGAGCAAGTTGGGCTCAAGGAGCGCACAGACACAGTTCTTGTTTGTTGCTGTTTTTTTCCCCACAGTCAGTGTAATTTTGACCTTT
Organism: Numida meleagris; assembly: GCF_002078875.1. Classification (NCBI taxonomy): domain Eukaryota; kingdom Metazoa; phylum Chordata; class Aves; order Galliformes; family Numididae; genus Numida; species Numida meleagris. The sequence goes on along the minus strand of NC_034410.1, from coordinate 66,873,153 downwards.
TGAAAGAGCAGTTAAACAGAATGGTTATCCCTCAGACAAAACCAAGTACGTCTCCTTTCTTTACAAATGAGAATGTCATTGAGTAGCCCTTTGAATTAGATATTTCATTTCAATAAAATAGAACTGCTAATAATGGATTTTATTTTCTGTTACAGCTCAAAGACCTAAAGGTCTTTCAAAACTAAAATTGTTTTCAACCAAAAGAACTCATGGCAGAATTCAGTAAGATTGTTGTCTTCAATATTTTTCCCTACTAAAAACGGGCAACTGCTAGGACTGTCAAGTTTTGATACCACCCTGTGGTATCACTGAGTCTTCCTTTTTTTTTTTTTAAATTTGTCCTTTTTAATAACAAAGCCTCTTCTGCTCAGCTTGCTTGGCAAGAGAAGCACTTAGCCTGTTGTGATGGAGAAGTTTGGAAAGCACAGCTCACCTGTGTCAGGGGCGAAAGTGGGTTAGCACAAGAGCAGGCTGCCCCACTTGGCACTGAGCTGCTAGGGCATGGCCTTCACCGATGGTTAGGGAAGGGAGGGATTTGTGAAACACAGCAATGCCTTCTGGACGTGTAGAAGCTGACGTTAGGGTCTCAATAGAAGTAGCAAATTGACGATGTGTCCTCAAACATGAGAGACTTCCTCTTTATAGTCAAGGATATTAATACCCAAAAGCAGTGGAGAATAGTTCAGGTAAATTTGTTTGTTTTACACAGACCCCCTAATGTCTGATGTGAGAAATGCTAAGTAGTTATACACCTCAGTGCTCTCATGTAATGCTTTGGGGCTAACCAAAGCTCAGTCAAACGTATGGTAGGAATCCATGATGCAGATGCTGTACTGCTCCTACAAATTAAATGGTTAATGATATTCAGTGGGTATATGATAGTCTTGCTCAATGATACAGTAATATATTACAAGTAACATTATAAAAGTGCTTCTGCCTTCTGAATTACTGAGAGAAATTGGTTAGTAAATTGCTGAGTACCACGCTTTTAGCTAATTGTCATTAAGTGTGTGTGTATATATATGCACAAAAAAATGCACATATATATACATACATGCACAAGGCCTTTTTTATCAGAACTGGATATGAAACCATCTGAGTAAAACCTTTTAGCTTCCTGTATGGCATAGTACAGTGCGACTCAACTGAATGTGCTACAAAAGTTGGATAGCTTCTGAAGGTAGCTATGCCTGTCAGGAATGCTTTATTGTGGTTAACAACCTCCCATGCAGAGTGTGTTTGGTTCTGTTTCCTAGTGGGAATCTCATTTTATAAATGAACTTTGGCTGTCTTGAATGAAGTTCACTGTCCAAAAAAATAGGTTTTACTTGGTCTTTACTTGGGTCTTACCCTATTTAGTTAAGATTAAATAAATTAATAATAAAGTGACTGGTTCACCAGGGGAAAAATGGGGAAAAAGACACTGAACACTTTTAGAACAGATCCCCAGTCACACTGTTCGCTGTAGGAGGCTATTCTCTTTCATGTGAATCAAGGTGGCAGAAAGTATTTTGGATTAAGGGGCTTTTGTGTTCTTTCCATCATCTTCTGTACAAAGAGTAATAGATTGCTCAGCCATTTCAGGAAATGTGAGGAAGAAAACAGACGTGGGAGAAGAGATTTCTCTTTTCTTGCCCAGCCTTCCCAGGGCTGTGATAATTTTCCAGCTTCTCCTACCTGCAGCACATTTGTTTTGTTGGATGGAAGAAGACCAAGACTTTGGGGTGGGGTGAGAGGCCCTTGCTCATATCACAGACCCTCTCCATGCTGTGTAGGTGGGAGTGCAAGAGACTTGTCCCTGCTTTCCCAGCCACCTCAGCCCAAGCAAAGGGATCTGGATACACTAGAGCAGATGGTGGGAAGTGGCCTCTTAAACTCGGGTGGCTGTGGCTGGAATCTATCATCTAAACTTCTGTCCAAGAATACACTGTCATTTTCAGTTTGTTTGAATGGTTGTCATTTTAGACATCTGTTGTACTGTTTGGAAGGTGTAGAAGTAGGTACCTAGAAGTAGAATCTGATACTTGATCTCTGCTATATTTAAAGGGTAATCAGAAGAATAAATCACAATTCTATTCCTTGTTCTTTTTCTTTCTTATCAACACTTGATAGAAAGCAAAAATTATTCCATCTGATTTGGAGACAGGAATACTGAAAATCAAAAGACAGGTTGTTGCTTTCACTTATTTTTAATGTTAATATTGAGTTGACTCTGACAATACTATCTGAAATCTGGCATTGTTGTCTCATAAAATTGTCATTGATAATGATTCTAAAAGACAAAGCAGGATATATGTACATATATATACATTCCCCCAGGAAATAATAAAATAGCTGAAAATCTATTTTTGAAGACAGTGAATACTATCTGCTAATTCATGTCAAATTCAGGCCTATGCTTTAGCCGGTTTTCTCCAAATGGAAGAAAACATGAAATGTTTCACTTTGATAGTTTAGTGCTTTGTTTTTTAAACTATTTTGACTCTGGGTCACAGCTAAAATATTTCAAAAAAATAGCTTAAAAACTATGTTACTTGATGCTTAAATGTTTCATTTCACATAAATATGAAATTAAGACTTTTGTTGTTATAGTTCAGTTGTTTTCTCAATTACTGAAACATCTGCATATGTGGTTAGAGGAAGAGCTAAGAAAGCTCAGAATAAGCTTTTCAGGTACATTACCACCACAACAGGAATAGGTTCTGTATTTGCAAAAACACTTAACAACTTGTGGTTTCTTTCTGGTTAAAAAAAAAAAAAAGTTTTCTGGTGGATAATTCTTGGGTTGCATCCTATGGATGCTAGCTACCTTGGTAGTCTTACAGATAAACTGTTTGTTTTGATTCTGTTTTGGAAGATAGCTCTTTCTTTCCAGTCCACTCTGAAGTGAAACAGGAATAGCAGAAATGGGAAGAAATTGAATAATACAGAAAAAAATTACTTTATTATTAATTATAGAGGTAAGCTTTGCTAGAGACGTGTGGAAAGCAGAGTGCTTTGGAGATCATTTGTGCTGTTGTGTATGATCTTGTATCACTTTCAGGATTACATCAAACTTGGTCAGTGTCACTGCTGGCACCGCAGTTGTTGGAGCCTTCAGTCCCTTTCTGGCATTGCTAATGTTACTACATGCAGGTTGTAAATCTTTGTGGAAATCATGGTTGGCATTCTTACAGACTTAAAGACTGAAATTAATTCTGTTGGAGCCACGTTCCCCAGATTATGAAACAAATGGCCTTTTTTATTTGCCTGAATGGATGCTCTTGGGAGAAAAAACAATACAGAAGGTGGATATCATTTTTGGTATAGACTGTGCTTTTTTATAAATCAGGAGGTTGCAATCGCGCAGCAATACGTGTGTCGCTTCTGAGGTAGTATTCTTGTTACTAAATAGTCTAATTTTTTCATATTTTGAGGTTTACAAGAGCTCTAGTCTATCAACTCCACCTGAAAACTTCTAGAAAAGTGCTGTATTTAGCCTTGCATATCTAATAATAGGAAATCATTTTAGGGAAACCTCTGTGACACGTAAGTAGCTGAATCTGATGTGTGTTGTACTCATTTCACCTGTAGTACAATTACATTATAATAGAAGTATAACAAACTTATTCCTCTGAAATAGCTGTGTCCTGTAAATACATTCTAATTTCTAATAAAATGAGGACGGTTTCAATGTGGAAAAAAATTAGGAAACTTTGTTGTAAAGTAGTCTTGTTCTGGTAACTGTTATTTGGCACCTCAGAGGTGGGAGGTCAGGGTATATGAAAAGGAAAACTAAAATGAGTAAGGAATATGGAATGAATACAGGGACAAATTCTTTTCCAACACCCATGTAACTGGATTGGCATAAAGGTGACCAGAATGTTTCAGTTCTTGTGATTATACCAAGTTTTGCTTGTCTAACTGATGCATGAAGCCATATTAGAGCCACTGCGACTCCATATTTAAGACCAAATCAGTTACGAACAGTTTATTCTCTGTTATACTAAATATTAGAGTGTTACAGAAAAATACTGGCATGGTGCAGCCCTTTATAGTACTTGCTATGTGTCAGCAGACTGTTTTCTTTTTTAAAATATATTTTTCTGTTTTTTTCTTCAAATTTCTTGGAAGTGCTTTCCTCTTAAGAGTGATACCTTCTCATTTCTATACCCTCACTTGCTCGCTCATGTCTCTGATTTATACCCTGAAAAAGATTGCAGTTCTATTTATGCTATAGACTGAAGCATTGTCCAAGTATCTGCAACTAGTTTAAACCACCAAATCTGAACAGAGTAGCCCATGGTGCTGCTGAAGGTAGGTTCCTCTTACTGTCATCCAGACATAGCAAAACCAGTTCTTCAGTATTCTTTTGAGATTTCTGCTAGGTTGTATAGTTGGCCTCGTCTTCTGCTGTGAAGCTTAAGTATCTCCAGTGTTGTTTCCTGTTCCAGAAGCATCACTGAGTTGAGGAGAAGCTTTCCTCTTTAGCTCTTGTCAAATGAGCAGAAAGAGACGTGTTACTGGGAACCAACTTGAGACCAGTTTCAAAAACACAAAATACTCAAAAAGAGCATGAAATGGGTGCATGTCTTTAATGGATTCTTAGGCACATGAGAAGCATTGTTTTATTAGGAAATAGCTAAAAAGGTGATGCCTTTGAACCTGGTTCCAGATTTCAGAAAACTTCCCAAAAAGGAGCAAATAGTTCTGCAAAGTAGTACAAGCCAATCTTGTATTTACAATTACAGATTTAAAATTGAAAAACAGAATTATTATTGAGTTTATGTGATACAGGATTTGATTTTTTGGCTTCTTCCAACAAACCTAAGCTTTTTTTTCTAAGCCACTGCAAATATTTGGAAGTAGACTGAGAAGATTCAAAATGGGGTCTATCACATCCAAGGGTTAATTGCTGTTCTAAGTATTTCCTCTTTGTATAATTCAAAATAGCAGACTATTTACTGCTCTCACCTCCTTATTGAAATAAATATAAAAACTGCTGCTCTTTTGACAGCAAAGCTTGCTTGCCACATTAAAGCCTGATAGGCACAATATACCCTAGTAAAAATTAAATCATCCCTTGTGCTGCTAGATACCTTAGTACAATTTGTAGAGTTGAGCTTGTCTGAGCTTTTTTTCTAAGGGAGAAGTCAACCGACAGCAGAAAGGTGTAAATTTAGAGCATGTTAGTTACTTTTCAGTATTTTCTTATGCAAATAACTCTTCCAGTACTCAAAATGGAGTAGCTTTCAAACTGCAGCAAGCAACTTCTCATGCAGCTGCTCGGAGCCCACACAGGGAATGTGGCTTCCGTTGTTTTGATTAATTACCAGTTGGGATTTTTAACTCTAAATATTTATTTTCAACATTAATATTGTATGGCAAAGACACTTAACATATCTATGAGAAGCTGTTATGAGACACAAACTGGTTTGCTTATTTAGTGGTTAGATTTACCAGAGTAGGTACTGTCATTCTTAGCCACAGGAGCAATAGGAAAGCTGTTATCTTAAAGCTAAAATTAAATGCCTGAAAAACAGATATGAGAAAGTGATCATTTCTAACATCACATGATTCTTATTCATGTTTGCCTGTTCATTTTTGTAGTTTTAAGCCAGATAGATTCTCTCATTGCTTCATTAAGTTTTATTTCTCTTCAGTTGATGGAGGTGTGGCTTTGAACAAGGAGAGATTATAGTCCTGTTTTTTTTTCAGGAAAGAGAGAAAATGACTATTCCTAGTTATTTGCACATACATCATTACGAAATGATATATATAAAAGTATACACTGTTTTCCTAGGGTCTTCAATGGTCTTGTAAGCAGATGTGTGCAGGCTATCAGTTCCAGACAGAACATATATATGTCTGCGTTGGCTATAAATACCAACACATCATCCAAAATCCTCTTTGTTCATTGTTTTATATCAGAAATAGTGTAGCCAGCAGGAGCAGGGAGGTGATTGTCCCCCTGTACTGAGCTCTGGTGAGGCTGCACGTCCAGTACTGTGTTCAATTTCAGGCCCCTCACTAAGCAGAAGACATTAGGGCCCTGGAGCCTGTCCAGAGAAGGACAACAAAACTGGTGGAGAGTCTGGAGCACAAATCTTATGAGGAGCAGCTGAGGGAGCTGGGATTGTTTAGTCTGGAGAAGAGGAGGCTCAGGGGAGACTTTTTAGCACTCTATAACTGCCTGAAAAGAGGTTGTGGTGAGGTAGGGTCGGTCTCTTCTCCTGGGTAACAGCTATAGGACGAGAAGGAATGGCCTCAAGTTGCACCAGTGCAGGTTCAGGTTGGATAGTTAAAAAATTTTCTTCTCCAAAAGAGGGATTGGGCATTGGAACAGGCTGCCCAGGAAGATGGTGGAGTCACTGTCCCTGTTCAAGAAATGTGTAGATGTAGCACTGAGGGACACGGTTGAGTAGGCAATATCAGTGGTAGGTGCACAGCTGGATTTGATGATCCTAGAGGTCTTTTCTAACCTTAATGATTCTATGGGGAGGGGGAGAAGGGGGAACTAGAGATAGCAGTATTTTTCAGTTTCATTGCTGTCCCAGATCTGTGAATAAAGGCGACACCTATCAACTGCTGTATGATCTTGCTGCGACTTTTGTACTAGAATAGTGTTCTTCACTTTAATTGACTTAGTGCTGACTGACACACTGTCTGGGACAGAAATGTGAACTTTGTTCATTAATGCTCTTTAAAACCTGTATCTCCATTGCTTTGCACCACCTGTATAAGTTCATATATGGATGATGCTGAGTTCTTTCAGCTTCTATTTTTCTCGGCTTTATGGCTGCAATAGTACACATTTCTGTTTGTGTAGCCTTGTTTTCCAAACATCTCCAGCCTCTAAAGTTTAAAATGTGTCCCTTATCTTAAGAAGGTGTTGCCAGTTTTCCTTTTCCAAATAGTTCTGTCTATGTATGGAATTTGCATAGATAAATACCTGTCAGGTATGAAGTAGTGTATACTTATAAAGAGGCTGACATAGTAAACATAAGATGTAAAATGTGCACGCTTGCTTTTTTGTACTTAATCACAATGACAACTGTAGTGACAAAGTGCATCTTTAAAAAAAAAAGTAGTTCTGATCTAATCTTCCTTTTTCTACACTGAAGAGACAAGCAATCATGTTGTATTGTGATCTATAGTAAGATCAAGCTACTTTGAAATTTTCCATTTTTTGATTTATATTTCATGAAAACAAGTTGGATATGTAGAAGAATCAAGAAATCCTTCAAGCAAGGACTAAGGCCCAGTTCTAAAACCCTAAAATCTAACAGCATTGTATTAGCTAATGAAGTAGACTTGTATTAATCACTAAATGGGAAATAATCAGTTTAAAAGCAAAAACAAAGTGGATATACATCACTGGCAATCTAGGGTGGCTAGATTCCTTATAAACTGTGTGTTATTTCAATTACAAAAATAATGATTATTAAAGAAATGTTATTATTTCACAATAGCTTTTTACTTTCATAAAGCTATGGCTGGCATATTCTAGCCCAGCATATTTTGCACAACACATAGTTGTCAGACCAGTGTAACCTATAATTTTCTACCAACATATTTATCCCTGTGTAATATATAGTGAATGTCTTTCATTGCTCTAGCTACTCCTCTAAATATGTTGATATTCAAGAAGGAACAATGGGCTTTGAAAAGCTTATCAACAGATTCATTGAACTTGCTTTGTACCTTTACCAGGAACCATATTAAAGAGAACTTTGAGCTTGTATTTAATACAAGGTAAATATGGATGAATTGAATATCTTTCTAATCTCTGCTCTCTACGTATCGTCATCTTCTCACATACTCAGTACTCTTTTTTTAGGAGTATAACTTGTATAACTTACAGTATTTTTTTAATTCTTGTTAAAATGAAGCAGGAATTTTCCAGTTAACATCAGTCATACTGTACTATTGAGAAGACTCCTGCTGGTAGCATGTATTTCTTCAAGAAACAAAATATTGTTAACCCTTCTTTTTTTTTCAGCAAACATCCTTAGAATTGTAACTAGAGGTAGCAAACCAGATTGGAATATTAATTGGTTTTAGTGCTTAGCTGGAAGAGGAGAGTTCATTGAGTGTAGCTGAGGAATTGATCTGATAAGACGTTGACTAGAACCTCTCATAGTTATCTGTCAAAGCAATATAAAACCAAATAATTTATTAGTCTTTACTTATTTGTAAAGGACTGAATTGACAAGCGAACTTAAAAATATGGTCTTGTTTTCGTTGGTGTTCTGAATGATTTGTTTTTAGAATGCTAGCATTGAATAAATAACGGAGATTCAGACTGCTTTCTGAGTGGCATTGCGCTCTTGGGCCTACAACCTGAAGGCAGGTAATGACAGAACAGCTAAACATCTGCTTTAATGTTCTGCTATGTAAGGATTATTGTATTCAGTATTTTCTGGGGTAAAGTTCTAATGGATTAGAAATTCTGTAGAAAACAAGCACAATGAGGGTAAGAGGCAGTACTGATTTGTTGTAATTATTAGCTTTGGTCAGTAAATAAGTTCTCTAGATACAAAGTAGAATTCCTGGAAAATGAGTGTGAATCATGTACATATGGTCAAGTCCCTGAGTTTAGACTGAAGAGCAGAAGTCTTTTTATATGATACGGGCCTTCCTAAGCATGGATAGAAACTTCTTTTCTTTTCTTTTTGAAGCCTGAATTCATTAATGTGTGCTTCTGGTACATCTCAACAGGTCTGAAAGGAAGGCCAAATGGACCAGAATGGAATAAATTACTTCATCAGGTAATGTTTCTAACATTATTCTGTCAATCTGGAGGCTATTAAGGAAGTTAGTGGAAATTCTAAACAGAATAACCTCTTTTTGCTTGAGTGTAACCATCATTCAAATGTAAACATTTGAGTTAAATGTAAAGTGCAACAGTTTCAGAATCAGGACAGGCAAATCCGAAGACAGACTACATAAAAACTCATATGCTTACATTCCAAATAAAATGATGAAACAGCTTTTAAAGTTTTTATGGTAGTGGAGAGGTTTGCTTTAATAACGCAGAAGTAGCACAAATCTGAGTGTTGTATCAATATTAACAAAACTGATCTATTAACAAAGCTGAGTCTGTGGTACTGTCATCATTCCCAGAGCAGTCATTATGATGCCTGAATGAGCTGTCCCCCCTGCAGCGGTCTGCAAATGCAGGATTAAGGCAATCCATGACCACCTTCTGTGGTGCTTTGGTAGAGTCAAGAAGGAGTGGAGGGATGTTCTTAGCTTCTACATTGATGGGATCAGCAGGATCCATTGCAAGACCAGGCAGGGAAGTAGAGGTAGTAGTGGAGTAAGCGTTCTCTTACTGCAGTGGGGTGGGATAGCATCCCTATTTCTGTGGTGCCTCCCTTGTTTGTTTAGCCAATATGAAAACTTCTTATTGGGGTTTGGAACTAATAAGGAAATGAACATTAATCTGACTAGTCATAGGACTGCAATATTGAAATATTACTACTGAAAGTGTTAGTCACGTCATATACTCATCAGATAATCCTCAGAATGAAGCACTTGCATGAATCCTTTATCAAATGATTTCAAATCCAGGGGCTTGCTGTCATTCTGTGTCATGACTGTTCCACTCTTTTCTCCCACTTTCTTCAAACAGAAGTCTTTCTGGCTTCAGTAAAGACCACATGACATTGGTAACTATACAGTCAAAGTAATGCATTGATCTTCTCCCAACAAGTCCTTTCTTCAATTGGACACTGTCCCATGAAATGTTCTGATCTGGGTTGAACTCTATGCTAGATTCTATTGCAAAGCCAGGTACAGCCAGGAGGGAGAAAGAAGCTTTTGTCTTTTTTGCTTTTTGGGGAAAAAAAAGCAAACACACTCATTCTGATTCTGTATTAAGATTGCTCCCAAGATCAAACCACAGATAATAGAGTAATGAATGGCAGTGGTTAGCTACCAGCCTCAAGGTGACAGAACTGATATTTTCAGAGCGGTTTTCTCCAAACCAGCAATGAGAAAAACACATGATGACTTCTTCCTTGAAGAAGCTGAAATATTTAGCAAGATTTCTGATAATTAATCTCTTGATGTTGTGGCATCTAAATATAGAAGATTCCTACCTTATGTTAGCTGTATCACTCATTTTAAGACCAGAAGTTACCATTGGTATGTGCTAGAAGAAGCACAGAAGTTTTCACAGCATTGGTTTACATGTGAAATTCTTTACTAATTCTCAAAGCCCAGAATGTGTTGTATGTTGCGTCCTCAACTGAGTTTTCCAATTTTAGGGATGGACTTCCATCAGTTCAAAAGAATTAAAGTTTAAAGCCTACCCAGCAGTGTGCTCTTGCAGCCCAGAAGGTCAACCGTATCCTGGGCTGCATCAGAAGAGGGGTGGCCAGCAAAGGAGAAGGAGTTGATTGTCCCTCTTTACTCTACCCTCGTGAGGTCCCATCTGTTGTACTGTGTCCAAGCCTGGGGCCCCCAGCGCAGGAAAGATATGGAGCTGCTAGACGGGTCCAGAGGAGGGCCACAAAGATGCTCAGAGGGCTGGAGCAGTTCTCCTATGCAGACAGGCTGAGGGAGCTGGGCTTGTTCAGTCTAGAGAAGAGAAATCTCTGGGGAGACCTTATTGTGACCTTTCAGTACTTGAAGGGAGCTTATAAACAGGAGCGGAACTGACTTTTTACATAGTCTGATAGTGATAGTATGAGAGGGAATGGCTTTAAAATAAAAGAGGGGAAATTCAGGTTAGATGTTAGGAAGAAATTTTTTACTCAGAGGGCAGTGAGGCACTGGCACAGGCTGCCCAGAGAAGCTGTGGGTGCCCCATCCCTGGAGGCGCTTGAGGCCAGGTTGGATGGGGCCCTGGGCAGCCTGAGCTGGTGAGGGGCAGCCCTGCCCATGGCACAGATTTGGAACTGGGTGGGCTTTAAGATCCCTTCCAACCTAAATCATTCTGATTCTCCTTGGGTCTGAGATTTAGTTTCTTGTTTTATTTGGGTCCAGAAGCTGGAACAGAGTACTCTAGAAATGGCATTCCCTCTCCTGTCAGCAAAGTAGGTAGAACAGTCATTGCCCGAGAGGTCTTGACTTGTAGCTTTCTTTTTTATGGTCAAGATGAAGCTTTGAAGCTGTTTTTTGCAGTCTTATTGTTTTAGTGCTCTTGATTGCTTTCTGCTACGCTGCATCACATCTTTGTGGGAAATGTCGTTGCATCTCTTCAGTAGTTTGAGTACTTATTTCTGCTGTTTTCTGATACGTTCATATGTTCTCATCTGCATTTTACGTCTGCAGCACTGACTGAGTTCTGTACCTTGACTTGTGTATCTGCATTCCTGCATAAAAATGCTAAAGACTTCCCTCCATGATTTTTCAATTTGTTGTTCATTTTCCAGTAGGTCTCAGCTTTGTCTATTATGTAGATGAGCAAAAGTATGCCATTTTAAAGATCCTAAGGGGGATGGGACTTATTACACAGGGATTAGGGATATTGCTATTATCTTTATGTAGCATTAGAAAACCTAATGGTGGTTGCATGTCCACTTTGGTGTATTTCCTTTCAAGACAGATGTGGGTCACCTGGAGGCAGCTCAGTGAAGGCAAGAGGAAAAAATAAATTTATCTTGCAATTTATATCTAAGTATTTCTTCTCAAGCTTATCTATTTCACTGCTTTAGGCTCATCTGAGAAGAATACCATGGCTGCTTTATAGAGCATTCCATGTATTTCCAGTATTGCCTCTCCAAAGAGATGCAAATTGCTGTTATTTCTTATGAAATTTGGTAAATAAGTATTGGAATACAGTGCTTTCTACTGTACAATGATGTGACTATTGGATTGCTTCTTTGAATATCCTTATATTAAAGTTACTAAAAATGCCATTATTTCTCTTTCAAACTTGTTTCCGTTCTCTTAAGCAGTGGTATGAGTATGATCCTGTAGAATGCAGACACTGTTTAAATTACAAAATGTTCCGTAAACAAACAGTAAAGCTGAATGTTAATCTGATGGTAACGATTACGACTTGGAATAACCTACCCCATCCCCTGAGCACTGTTGTAACTGTTCTTCAAATTGGTTTTCTAGGCTCATTTTAATTTATTTCATCAATACAGTTTTTACTGCATCCTTTGGGACATGATACCAGCGCAATATGATTCTCACCCATTAGGTGCTATTTTTCTTTTAGCTTCTTGAGATTGGTGCAACTTCTGGTACTACCCCGATCTTCTTTTTACTAACCTACTTTTTTGTGCTTTAATAGCAAGAGAACAAATTCAGTTTGCTGAAATAAACATACAAAGCTAAGTTAAGTTAGATTCCTTAATAAGTGATGCCTGAAAATTCAACTTCCCTGATATATGCTGGGAATACAACACAGCACAGAAGAAGCAGTCTAGGAGGTTTCTAGAGTATATGGAAGATAACTTCCTTCTGCAGCTGGTGAGAGAGCCTACCAGGGGAGGTGCCCTGCTAGACCTGCTGTTCACAAACAGAGAAGGACTGGTGGGAGATGTGCAGGTCAGGAGCTGTCTTGGACAGAGTGACCATGAAATGGTAGAGTTCTTGATTCTTGATGAAGACAGGAGGGGGGACAGCAAAACTGCTACCTTGGACTTTTGGAGGGTGGGCTTTTAATTGTTCAGGAGACTGGTAGGGAAGGTCCCTTGGGATTCAGTCTTGGAGGGTAAAGAGGTCCAGGAAGGCTGGTTGCTCCTCAGGAAGGATGTCTTAAAGGCACAGGAACAGGCTGTCCACCTGCAAGATGAGCTGGCAGGGAAGACCAGTGTGGATGAACAGGGAGCTTTTCCTGCGGCTTCAGGAGAAAAAAGAGAATCTACGTCCTATGGAAGAAGGGAGAGAGTACAAAGAAGTTGTTAGGATGTGCAGGGAGAAAATTAGAAAGGCAAAGGCTCAGCATGAACTCAACTTGGCCACTGGGGTAAAAGGGAACAAGAAGCTCTTCTTCAAATATATTAACAGTAAGAGGAGGACCAAGGAGAATCTCCATCCTTTACTGGATGTGGTTGGGAACGTGACCACTGAGGATGAGGAAAAGGCTGAGGTTCTCAATGCCTTCTTTATGTCTGTCTTTAAAAGTCAGGCCCGTCATCTTCAGGGTACTCTACTCCCTCTCCTGGAAGTCTGGGATGGGGAGTGGAATAAACACCCCACAATTCAGGAGGAAATAGAGACCTGTTATTCCACCTGGACTGTCACAAGTCCATGGGGCTGGATGAGATCCATCTGAGAGTGCTGAGGGAACTGGTGGAGGTGATAGCCAAGACGCTTTCCATCATCTATCAGCATTCCTGGTCAACTGGAGAGGTCCCAGAAGACTGGAGACTTGCCAGTGTGATTCCCATCTACAGGAAGAGTCGTAAGGAGGATCTGGGGAACTACAGCCTGACCTCGGTGCCAGGGAAGGTTATGGAGCAGAATGTCTTGAGGGCAGTGTCACTTGGCATGTGCAAGACTACCGGAGGATCAGCCCTAGCCAACATGGGTTCGAGAAGGGCAGGTCCTTTTGATCTTACAGGTCTTTTCCAACCTAGCTAATTCTATGATTCTATGATTGTAGGGCAGAAGAGATTCCGTCTTCTCAGACTCCAGGGACAGAGGTGAGAGTTGGGAAAGGACAGTTGGTGCAACCCTTGAAACTCAACAGTTTTCATGATTGCGTCTTCTTCAGGTGCCTGCAGGATGTCAGTATGCCTCTCTGCTACTGTCTGGCACCAGGACGGCTCCATTCCAGGCAGCTGCGGGGTGGTTGAGAGCCCCCGTCCCCTACTCTCTTGGTTCATTCTTGCAATCGTCCCACAGAAAGGCCCACGGGCCCCAACTCCCAACTGCCACGTTTTGGTCACCGCAGGACACTCACAATCCTATCGTCATGGCCACTTTCTGTTCTGAGCCCGACAAATACAGGGATCCTGTATCTGGAGCCTCAGCCACAGAGACAAAACAGC
>NC_034410.1:66732150-66859116 GCF_002078875.1 Numida meleagris | reverse complement strand
GACCTGGAGCTCTCCCATCGTTGTGCATGCAGTGAAGGAGGCGGGACAGGCTCTATGAATGGCCACGGGAAAGCATTAGAGGCTCTGATGTTTTCCCTTCCTACCATCCAACTCCACCTTTTCTAGGAAGGCTGCATGACCCATCATCTCATATGGCACTGGTCATCGCACGTGGGCTCCAAGTAGCAGCTCTTTGAGACGTGTTCAGGCTGCATGTTAGGAAATACTACTTCTCTGAAAGAGTGGTCGGGTGCTGGAATGGGCTGCCCAGGCTGGTGGTAGAGTCACTGACCCTGGAGGTGTTCAAGGAATGTTTAGACGTTGTGTTGAGGGACGTCATTTAGTGAGAACTGTTGGTGATAGGTAGACGGTTGGACTGGGTGATCTTGTAGGTCTTTTCCGACCTTGGTGATTCAAGGAGACAGATCACTCAAGAACTGTAAAAATATTATGACATCTCTTCACAAAGAGACGCAAAGGGTTTTTCAGGAGTCACTTCAGTTTCTAGAAGACAATTTGCTCATTAATTTGTATATTCAGAATGCAAAGAAAAATATTGTTCATGTGATGTGAGTTAGCAACAATAATGAAATATCACTGAAGTTATTTTAAAATTGTTGACTCTTTTAAAAACATGTAATGATTTGTGAAAATTGTAGCAAAGGGTAACAATATTAAGCTAAGTCTTTTAGTGCCCTTTCATGTATCATTCTTAGGTTGTTCAAACTGCAGTAGTGAACAGTAAAAGGAAAAGAAGAGAAGCTTTATAGCCTGAGAATTGTGTGGTCTTTAAATGTTACTCATGTCTTGACCCAGCCTCATCTCTGCCAGGATGCTATCAGCTTTCCTTCTCTTTCAGCATTTCCTCTTCAGCAGCTGCATCTGCCTCTCTGCCTTCTGTTTCTGTCCTTTCCTTCCCACCTTCTCCACCTGTTACTCCTGCCCAACACAAGTGTTTGTGCCTCAGTTAAATTCCAGTGCCGCTTTCTATGCTCTCAGTGAAGGCAGACCCCAACTGCCCCATAGCACTTCTGTGTGGAGAAAGATCCTCTTAACTCACTGCTTTGAAAAGACCATTTCCTTTTAGTCACCATCATGGTCTGGAGGGAGATTGCCATACTGAAAGGTGTTTATTTTACCATGCTCATTTGTATTCCGTCCTTGAAAAGCTGTTTAATGTTTTTAAGCCCTCCCGATACTCTGTCTGAGATTATTCTCAGCATCTTTAGTTACCATTGTTTGGCACTCCAGAATATGCAAGACAAAATAAGCTATTCAAAGAACTACCCAATGAATGCTGTCATCGCCATAGCAGGTCTTATTACTGTACATTTTTAAGATGTGAAATGGCGAACTGTTACTTTATTGAATTAGCATCCAAGTAGATTTCATTTGTTCCTAAATACCAGTTGGAAAACAGTAAGTGGATCCCATTTCATCTTTCCCTCTAAGTAGGCTCATTAATTTCAGCAGGGTAGGCCTAAGAAATGTCCCATTCAAAGGAATGATATGTGGTGTTTAAAAACCTGTGAAAGATTTTGTCTACTCACTGAGAGTCTTAACATAATTATTATGCTTTTGGTCCATTTATATGAAATGTTGCAGTGCTTCTTGTATGAACACTAATTCAGCTCTCTTGTAATTCAGTGCATTGGATCTAATCTTTTTTTTCAAAACCCTGCATTGTCAGTAATATCTTAAGTTTATACTATGATTTTCTGCTTAGTTAAATTACTCTAACAATAAGAATGGGAACGTGTCATTTAATACTCATTTCAAGTGGAAAAAAAAGAAAAGAAGAAAAAGAGGAATTTGAGCTATTGGCAGAATGCATGCTATGAGTTCAGATAAATAGAGACACTTGTTTTCAATCACTGAAAGCAGTCATAAAACTAGATTGCAGCTCAGGCTTCAAAAGTAAATGATAGCTTTAGATACTTTTGGTTTGGGAAATCTTTGAAGCTTAATTCTCAGCATACTTGGAAAAGAAAGGTGTTTTAAAACATACCAACTTCAATATTCTATATGCGGAAGTGCCTTGCATTATTAATGAATCTAGGAACTGTATGTTTACATTATCAAGGGACAAGTTTTGTAGCATTTAATTGCTGAGAGAATACCTGTTTGTTCTCATGGGTAGTGCCAAGGAACGTGAAGGTAGCTGGCCACAAGCAGGGAGCCTACAAGTAAGGCATTTGAATTTGAGCCCGGGATAGAAAGTGTGGGGAGGCAGGGGATCCTGACTGTCAAATGTAAGTCATCCTGGTTCCCAAAATGACATTGTCATGATGTAAAGCTGACTAGAGGCAATTTTGAACTAAGCAATAAAGCAAACTGCTTCTAGTGCAGTCCCAAGTTTACTCATTGTTCAAGAACATGGAAAGAGTTGTAATTTCATTTCCATGTGTTATTGCTCAGAAAGAAAATAAGTAGATGATATTTTCACCCCATAAATCAATAGCACCTTGTGTCCATGCAGGGATGCAAGATGTTCTCAAGAGTTGGGCTATGAGAGCTTGGGGCTGGTCTGGTCTCTCTGTTGTGTCCATGGATGTGCTTTAGCTCTTGCTCTCACTCGACTAGCCAACAAGCTGTCATTCCTCAGTCCTACATCATACGGAGGCTCTCATCTCTTTTCTTTCACAGCAGTTTCTGCTGGGTTGCAGGGAGAGAGCTTGCAATTATGAAAACTGTGTGTTTTATTCTTCAGAAACATAGAAAATAATATTAGAAAGATCGTTCAGCTCTACGTCCTTTCATTAATTTGTCTTATGGTAATTGTTCCCATGTAACCACTGAGCTCTCTAGGTTTCACCTGGCTCAAGCTTATGCCCTTATAGCTGAAAAACAGGAAATTCCAGGGATTTTATTGGAAACTACTTTTGTATAGCTTGGCTTTCAGAATTCCTTTTTGAGAAGAACTTTCCCCTGTTTCTGGATGTCTGCAATGTCTGGAAAACTAATTTAAAGTTTAATACATCTTTTCTCTGCTGAGATAGCTTAGGAGATTCTTGTAAGTACCTTCTAATGTTTCTGGAGTAAACATATACCTGACTTGATTAATTACAGGCTTCCTGGCATTTAGAGATCCTTCTGGAAATGGAGTGTAGGAACTGTAGTTGCTGAAGCAATTCTGAAAATCCCACCTATTGTTTCTAATGATTAGTTCTTTATTTTTTTTTAAAGAAAGATAGTAAGCATGATGTGAAGTTTTAATAAAGGAATACAAATTTCTCTGCTATTGTAAAGTAGTTAAGGAACAATTTCCAGTGAGTGGTTTAATTTTGCTGGCTTGTTCATCAATAACAACTCTGTGATTTCACACTGTTGATCTAACCATCAGATAGTAATTAAATTACTCTACATAGCCATCTCTAAGATGTTACAGTACTACTCTCAGAGGCTGACACAAGGCAGTTCTGGAATAAAATTATAACTCTGACATAAAACATCAGTAGAGATAGAGTTTTTCTCTGGTGTTTCTCATGTGTTTCTGGAAAGGCCTTGGATTACCAAATGAAAATGAAGCTGTTAGTGAGTTTTTTTAACTTTCATTGAGTCTGTTTGAGTAGATGTGTTGTTTAAATAATAATAAAAAGCAGTGTAATTAGCTTCCCTAGCTGTAAATGTCTTCTACTTTATTTAATCCTTGCTAGAATTATCTTGAAAAGAATAGGAACACCTCTCTAAACTCCTAAGTCTATTGCTGCATGCGCAGATATCATTTTACTCTGCTTATTTAGCCACTGCTGCTTCTGTCAGACTCCCAGTTCATTCAGGGTATGACTGAGCCATTAATGTGGTGCTTGTGACAATCTTTATTTTGTCCTGAAACCTCATATTTGAGAGAGCATTTTCTGTCTTGCATTATGTCTCCAACTACTTTGCTGGACAAAGCGGGAGAGGTGAGGAATCCTTCCCTGTCCCCTTGGTGCACATTATGTAGAACTGCAATAGCCAACTTTTGCATAAAAGGACCTCTTTGGCCTCCACTGCAGTCAGAAAGGATGATAGCAGTGACTGACGGCTCTCTTGCTACATAGGTGACTCACTTCTCATTGCATTGTATAAGCGTAGTGAGGCATTACACTAAGCTTAACTTCATTTGCTTGTCTCAATGAGAGCCCAGAGATTTCAGGGATTTTTTTAGGAAGATAGGAAGTGTGGGATGCAAGACCAGTAACAGTCTTTGGAGGATCAAGAAACAAAGTCTGGATCCTCCTGACCTTCAGCTCGGTGCAACAGGCAGCAAAGCTCCATATGTCTCCAGGGTCCCATAATGCTGCCATTGCTACATGGTAGTAGCATCGCATGGCAGTCACTGACTAGGACAACTGAAGTTCATACTTGAGAACCTACAGGATCTCAATCCTGCAATATACTCAGTTTTCTAGGCAAGGTGCTTAAAGCTGTTAACTCCCACATCTGATTTTTAATTATGGTCTTTATGTCTGCCTGTAGCTAATAAGATATTCTCAAATGCTTCACAGAAAGCGCTCAGTGGGCACATAAAGGTTACCCAGATAAAGATGGGCTATTGCATAAGAAGTCAGACTTAGAAGAAGGTTAACAGAATTATTTAAAAGTCACCCAAATTAAGTAAGACATAATGATGGCTACAGTGTAGTGATATTCATGCACATCTAAAATTTTGCAATACACGTATGACTCATATGGAGACAGTGAGCCTATTATTTCAGTGATAATCAAATTGAATTTCACAGAACCTCATTTAACCTGGGTCTGGATAAAACTGATGGAAAACATCAGGATAGTGTCATTGTCTCTCATTCCACCTTCCCTCTCCTTTTGCACAACTGGGTTGGGCGCTAAAGACTTCACCTCTGTCAGAAAATACTGTCAGCAGTGTGGGAATCCACTGCAGTACTCCTATTAGCAGATGGTGGAATTACAGTTCCTATCCACAAGCAGCTAAGAAGATCTTGTATTGTTTCCCTTTCTCCTGAGTGTAAAGAACAGTGGATATAAATGTATATTCATCTGTGCATGTGAATATAAAGAACAAGGAGCACTTATTTACAAAACTGGTGATTATTTTTTTCCCAAAGATTTACATGATTACACTAATCTTTATGAAGGGCTTTGGACTTTCTTTGCTTTGTTTTAATGCATTAAAATGACCTATGTTTTGGATGGGCTGGAGGATAAAATGAGAAAACAATGATTGTTATATTAATAAGCACATATCTCTAACCTAAAGCCACTTCTTTTCCACCTACTTCCTTTTTTTTTTTCCTTTTTTTTTTCCTTTTTTTTTTTTTTTTTTGTGAATGTGACAGATGCAGAAAATTTCCTGGTAGCTTAAACAAACATATGGCAACCAAATATTTTTGGAAAGGTGCTCACAAAAAGCTCTCTCTCCTGTATCATGTATTAGCAATACCCTGTACATTGTCTAGGAAAGTTCCATGGCCATAACAGTTGTAGGACATAGGTGGCTGAAAAGATTCACAGTGTACTTTGGGCCAAGATGCATATTTCTGTTCTGCATTAGTATTATAGTCTATGCAAAATAATCTATTTATTTTAGTATCTGTGTTTTATTTCTGTAACTCCACCTACAGCTATTCCTTGAATGGTTTAAAAATGTATGCTCACAGCCCTAGGATTGCCTACAGCTGCCTGCATCAAGACACAGATGGTGTTTGAGCAGCTAACCCGTGTTTCATTAATACATTTGAGCCATGTCTGCTGACAGTTCCTCCTTCACCATTCTGATATGCATATTTTATTGAGAAAACACTCTCCTTGCTGCTCATTAGTCAACAGTAGTTTATGGAGGGTATGAGTGTCAGTGACATACACTGCTCCAGATTCCAAATGCCTCAAAGACTGAGTAAACTCACATTCAAGAGTTTGGGCAATTTGATGGTGTTTTTTTTATGCTAATCCATCGGTAAAATCAGACTGAAAAAATTTAAGCATCTTCCCTGACCGTGTGTCATTTGGGATGTTTCCCTGCAGGCAGAAAGGGGCTGGCAGAGCGCTGCAGGACCTGCTGCTGCCTTTATTTAAGGGAAGGTTTGGCACAGAAATACTCCCAACACTGGGTGCTGCGCTTCTTGCAAGCTTCCACATGGTGGCACAGACGGTTCACTCTTCCAAACCTCTCCGCCGGGCTGCAGGAGGAAGAAAACCTGGTGAGTTTAGTTCTGTCAACTCTTACGAAGTAGCTGTGGGACTGGAAGGTGTGCAGGGGGCATGCCCGTTGAATTCCTGCCTGTGCTATCTGGACACTCCAACTTCTACGTGCAGGTTCAGCATACTGATGCTACCTTTTTTGAGGAAAACTGGGTTTCAAAAAGTCCTCCTAGTATTGGTTTATATGCAGACAAATTTTCACTTCTCCTTGTTAAAGTGGTTGTTGTGATTTAATCTGGCAGGTGGCTGAGCACCACACAGTTGTTCGCAGTCATTCCCCACTTCCCAGTGGGATGGAGGAGAGAACTGGGGGAAAAAAAAAATCGAAGTAAAACTCATGGCTTGAGATGAAACTATTTACAAGATAGAGAAAAGGAAAACAATAATAGTTATGATGATATATATATGTATATAAAACATGGCATCACACCAGACACTGAAGAAAACAATTCCTTCCCAGCTGAAACTAAGACATAGTTAAACCTCAGCTGTTTTTATTAGTTTGTTCTGTTGTTCCATGAATAATACCTGCAAGGAATCGGCAGGGAGGGGAGGGGAGTGAAAAGAATTTCTGGAAGTTTCTAGAAGACAAAATTTCCATCTCATCTTCTGAAAGTTGTGACATAGGAGAGTCTTGACTGCATTTCTTGTAGACAGAAATGAAATTATATATATTAATATATATAAACTGACATTGATTTGCCCCTCTGCAATGCAGCTGTGTACTTATGCTATTCCATGAAGCAAACATTGCACGTTGCCAATCCTGCATGCTAAGTGTATGTTGTGGAGCCATCTGCAGCCGTCTCTCCACAGTGAAGTTCTTAAGGGTTGAGAGAATATTAACTAATTTTCTGTATCTTTCCCAGCAGTGGAAAAAGGAAGATCGATTTACAGAAGGAGAAAATCACTGGGAAGTAAAAGTGGAGCTTCTAAGGTACTTCATTTTCAACTTCAAGATCTTAAGCTGTAGGCCTGGTTTCCACTTATGTACCTATGAGGATATTTTGAGAATAAGTTGTGGAGTTCGTGGTCTTGTGCTTTACCAAGTGCCAGTAAAATAAGGCTGTAAATCTCTGCATCTCTCTGTGGGGTGGGAAATTCCCCTTCCTTTTCCGATATGTCCTCTCTGTAGTATTTATACTAATAAGTATCAGGCCTTGTCTTGCCCACAAGGATCTCCTTGGCTTGTCCCTGCCATTTCCTGATATCATGAGAACAGAAATCTTGCCCTGATATTGTTCTCTTCTCTACACCCGTGGAGTCACCAGGAGCAGAACCGGGACCTGCTGGGTGTTGATGCTGGTCTTGTTCCCACCACTTCTCCACCTAGTGCCTCCATCAAGAGAAAGATGATAGTGCTCCTGCCACTTTGCCATGGCCACTTGGCCCTCCAGTAGTGAAATGAGAATGTGTTTCCACCCTAAATACTGAGACCACAGCCACGAGAGCCCTTTGAAGGATCATCCTTGTTCCCCATGGTGGCAATGATGAGGAGGCTGAGGATAGCCTCCTCAGGTGTTAAGGCTGAGGAGAACGGGGATGGTGGAAGAGGGGAAAGAAGAAAGATCAAACAGTTGTGCAAAAATGATGCAAGCAGAATTCAAAAAAACCTCAAAACAACACTGGGTCTTAGAGCAGCTAGAGAGTATCCTCGTTCTCATTTCACTAGCCATGAAATACTAATGAGCCTAATAATATGAAATATTGGAAGGTGAGGGGTCATTTTTCCTTCCAGGAGAGGCCTTTAAGGGTTAAGAACTTGAAGGTGTTTTTTAACTGCTAATACATAAATAGTTGAATCAATCAAACTGTTCTGATTTAGAAATATTTTTCTGTTACAATTTTTTTCGCAATATTAATGTGCTGAAATGTCTATAGACAGGAAGACAGGAAAATATTTCCTTTTGAAACTAAGATACAGTGACATTTTTTTTCTTTAATCTGCTGTTTAATCTAGAGACTTGATAAACGTCATCTTTTTCCCATTACCAATTCTGACAACTCTGTTTAAAATATTTTGGTAACAGATATCTGACCAGCTCTTCTTAACTGACACTGAGTCAGTTCAAGATTTACATGTATTTCTGATTCCCAGAGAGCCTTAACAAGCACGGATGTTTCTGGCACCTCTCCACATCTGGGATGTGTTGCACTTCCAGGGCAGGCTGTTCTGCCCAACACCTTGGTACCCAGAAGGAATTACAACTCACCTGGACATGTATGCCAGCCTTCATTCGTTTGGCTGGTGAGCTGATGAATTACAGCACGTATCCACTTTTGTAGAGACATACTGGTGCTTGGTAAATCAAAAGGAAGTCCCTGGATTTCCTCACTTTGCCCACCATAATGCACAATAAAAATTACACCCTTTGAACTTTCATGGACGTAAGTTTGCCTCCAAAAATCAGAATGAAGAAACCCCTTGGAAGTGATTTGCCTCTGGCTGCGCAGCCCCAGGAAGCGGGCTGCTCCTATGCTGGCATACTCATCCCACGTGTTTGAGTATTCCCCTGGCATGCACTCAGAAAATCTGAAGAATCAAAGAAAATAATCCATAAACTGTGAGCAGAGTGAAGAGCTTTGCCCAATAAGGCTGGAGAAAGTTTCCACCATGAAGATAACCTGTTCAGCCTCCTCTGGTTCCTGAAGTGCCCTTGTGGAAAAGTGCTGCAAACATTACTGTTTTCCTGCTGAGACTGATGGAGTTGGAGACAGCATCTGTGAAATGAAATTACAGCTCTCAATGCTTTCTACTTCATCTGGAGGAGATTTCAAGAGATTTCGTGTAACCACTTTTAGTAATTTTTAATCCACTTGCTACTGTGGAAATTAATTAAGAGATTATGAAAACAGCAGTGTTTATGGGTGCTGGCTTGAGTCACACTTCCAGCATGAGTTCATGCTCAGACTACCTAACAAAGCCAATGGGAGCAGAGCTCCACTGTGCCTTCTGAAACAAAGTACTCAGTATTAAACAGTTGGAAGGTTTTAATAACTAAGAGAACAGTAGGTGTGTAATGGAGATCTCCAGAGTTTCTGTGTACACAACTGAAATGTCTGGAATTACCATTGTGGTGAATGTCGTAATTAGAGTTCGGACAACACTGTTTGGTTTGGAGTCGTCATGACAGAGAGGCAAGTTGAATCACCTCACTGTTCACATTTTATGACACATTTAATTCTCTTGGGGAGCACATATATTTGAAAGGAAAGCTGGGTTCCAGCTGTTAAGAAATGTAAAATAATCATAGGTAGCTTTTTTCTAAACTGAGATAATCCAACAGAACATAATGCCTCACCCATGGAGAGGATGTTCACGTTAGTGGGCCAGAAGGGTCTCAGGGTGCTCTATGGTCCAGTGCCTGACCTAAAGGACTGGCAGGTTGGTGCTAGACCTACCGCTGTGACAACTAAGTATTTTCTGGTGGAAATTCCACCAATGAGAGAAGTCTGGAGAATATTGTTTTCGTCTGATTTTATACTGTGTAATAACTATGCCACATTCAAGGCTCCAGATAAATTTATTTAAATAAAAGATATGTATACATTTATAGCAATTACCAGGAAGTGAGGGCAACCCACAGACTGATGTTACAGCTGAAAGATAGTCTGAGATATTTAAAGGTAAAAATGCTTGAAAGGGCTCAACTCTTCTTTTATCACCTTCAAAAGGAAATTTGGGAAAAGTATGCAGAAGGGCATAGGAGTGAGAGGAAGTGGCTATTAAGGCAACTAAAAACCTTTATTTACAGTTAAATTAAATGGTTCAGCTGCCCTGGAGCATGTCCAGAGAAGGGCAAAGAAGCTGTGAAGGGTCTGGAGCACAAGTCTTATGGCAAGCAGCTGAGGAACTGGAATTGTTCAGTTTGGAGAAGAGGAGGCTCAGGGAAGACCTTACCACTCTCTACAGTGACCTGAAAGGAGGTTGTAGTGAGGTGGGGCTCAGTCTCTTCTCCCAGGTAGCAGCGATAGGATGAGAGGGAATGGCTTTAAGTTGTGCCAGGGGAGGTTCAGGTTGTATAGTAGGAAAATTTTCTTCCCAGAATGAGTGGTGAGGCACTGGAGCAGGCTGCCCGGGGAGGTGGTGGAGTCATCATTCCTGGAGGTGTTCAAAAAACATTGAGTGACACTGTATGACATGGTCTAATGCAGTCTTTGGCATGGGTTCATGGGTTGATGACTGGACTCGATGAGCTTATTGGTCTTTCCAACCTTAATGATTCTGTGATTCTGTGATTTAAACTCTCCTTTCTGGGTGTCCACAGAGGGAGCAGAAGGGTGGAAGGTGAGAAATGTGAGTGGTTCAACTGATAAGAGACCTTTTCCATAGGGACTAGATGGGAAGACTGTTCAGAGAACTAAAAGATCTCACTTGCTTCTACAGATTTAGCTGTTGTGAATCAGCTTACTTGATGTGAACCAGTTTTCTTGATAGAAGTATAGAAATGATCAAATACGGGGTACTTAGCACACGTATAGATAATGTCACGTTGTACTCAGGGTTTATCATATACACTGAAACGTATACAGTCACTTGAGAGGAGAAGAGACGGCAAATATTAAAGAGCACCTACCACAAACTTTGAATTTTTAATTCAGAATAAGTGTAAAGACAAAAATCAAGTCTCTAAGCATGGGTTTAAATCCATCCTCACTGGTTAATGCAGAGGAGATAAATGCTTTATAACTTGTGCAGTTTGGCTGTTCACAAAACCTCATTCACCTATCGGAAGTGCTTTTGGGGAAATGATCAGTTACCAAGTAGCAAGGATTAAAATATTTGTTTGAAAGTAGACATTTCTGCTCATGCAGGGAAAAGTTTTTCTGAGACTACTAAATTCCCTTAAAAACTAACAAAAACTATTTGTAAAATCAGTTAAAACTTGACCTTTAGTTTCAGTGAAAAAGAGAGTTGAAAAACATTTGGAAAATGCAGATTTTTAAATGTTAAATTAAGAGCTTGAAGGTCACATGCAGTTAAATTTAACACAGAAATTAAAAGCAGAAGAGATATTGAAATGTTGCATTCAACTTAAGTGATGATATGAAGACTAAAGATTCAGGAAAAAATCAATCCTTTTTGAAGGAGAGGAGTATTCTGAGAACATTGCTAAGAATTCCTTTGTGTTTCAGCAACTGAATTAAAACTCACCAGTGGGGCCACTAGGAAGCCAGTCTGCTTGGTGCTGTGGTTCAGTTCAGAGGGGAAAATAAGGGAAAAAAACGTTTAGAAGTTGAGTGTAGAGAGGCATCAGGAAAAGAAAACGATTAAAGAGAAATAGTTAATGGATTCACTTCTGATTTATTTTGTAGCCAATATTATTGGCATGTCTCTGTCAGTGCTTTTTACATGGCAGTATGGATAGGCATTGTTCTGGGCCTCAGAAGGAGATGAAAACTTTTGCACAATGAAAGAATAAGTGAAAAAAAAAAAAGACGGAGCAGAATGCAAATATAAAATGACCTTGTTCTGTGTAAGGGATGGCACTTTGAGCACATGGTTACTGCCACATTGACTGCTTGGTTATTGCTGCTGCCTAGGTTCAGGCTTATCCAACTACATCCACATTTCAAACATCTGGTTTGAAGGGATGCCAAAGTTTAATAGCAGCTGCCACTTTCTGTGTGCTTTTATGTGCTTTGAAAGACAGATTCATGCAGGATCACTTAAGAATCTCCAGTTTTTCCTGTAGATATTTATATGTAATCAAACTGCTTAGGTAACTTTAGGACATATATAGGATACATATTAAAAAAAAAAAAAAAAAGAGCTATGTTACAGTCCATCTGTAAGCCTAAGCATTTTGAGAATTGGCAAAACTTCTTAATTATATACCAGGGAAATATTGAAAATAATTAGTAGATATTGTGTAATATATCAAGTTCCTGATTATTCTGAATTTCAAAGTAAAAAAGTAAAACTATTTCTACTATACATGTTTGTAATTATCTGTAGTCTTTTATACTCACCCCTATCCTCATAGAATGCTACATATCATTTCAGAAAATTAGGACTTATTTCTACAATGCATCTGTTCTCCAAATGAATGGAAATTTTAGTCATTTCACTCAATGTCTGGTTTCACAGCATGACTGTAATAACAATGCAAAATATTTTGTGAAGTACCTGAATAACGTAGGCATTTCACGTAAGGAACAGATAGAGTAGTGAAATGATGTAGCAGAATACCTGTCGTGTCAGTCATTGTGCTGAGTGACTGGAACTCAATAATTTCACAGAGCAACAGGTTATACATGACAAGATGCATATTTATCTTCATGCCTTTGCAGTTTGCAAAGGTGGATCCACCACAGTTCATGCTTGCTTAAGTCTAACCTACTGAGCCCTGCCCTAGTTTCTCAGACCCACTCAGCCTCGTGAATTTGGTGAGTGCACGTTGATAGAGGAAGGCTGCTCCAGCGGCACCCAGTCCTGACAGGTCACATGGTGAGGTTCTGCTTGAGTTAACTTCCTCAGCAAGCTCAGCTGTGCTGGAAGTGAGGGGATATGAGCAAGGCAAAGGGGACCACAGCACTCATGTGCTGCCAGGAATCTTTTATGCTTCCACCTGAAGAAGAGCTTCATATGTCTGAGAAACAGCGCTTGGTCTGGCTGAAACATGCAGGGCTGAGTGGACCTATATAGCTTGGCCACCTATCTGAACAAAAAGTGGCCCAGACCTGCTGGGCTCCTGTACAGAATAACATCCACGCCACTAGTCCAGATCTGCTTGCACCATAAAATATGCTTGCACCATAAATTGTACCTGCTCTTGTGACAAACATGTAGTGGAAATAATATCTGAGACAGAAGGGGATACTTGCAAACGAGTGTTGCTTTTCTCTGATGGCTTCAGTGTTCTGTTTGCTCATTTCAGAATGAAATAGCCAACAGAAGCATCTTACCACTTTATTATTTTCCACCATCTCTTCGTTATATGAAAACATCAGAACTTTATTTAGCCTGTTGGATTATACTAATTAGCATAATCCAAGTACAAAGTTCAGCCTCAGGAAGGACACAAAAATATTGATTACCTGTCCTTTCCACCACAGAGCCAAAAATCACTTCTGTGCTGTGCTTATTAATATATGCTCATAGCAATGGCATTGAAATCTATCACTGTGATCAACCTTTATTTTCAGTCAGTCAATGGCCATTGACCCATGCAGATAAATTACCGTAGTGAATTTTGCAGCTGCTTGCTCAGACTCTTCTATCAATAGTTGACCTACTGAATGCTTATTCTTATTTTTCTTCTCTTCTTCCTACCAACAAAGTACAAAAGATGCACAGAGATTCAAAGAAATATATTATTAAGAAGCAGGTTGCAGATTGTTTTCCTGTTCTCTCCACAGACATGTGGTACCTTTCTTATTTTTACCTGTTGGTGTCAGTAGAACACCCATTTTGCTAACCTGAAAGGGAGAGTGGAATAGTATTTTAAATAGATGGAACTTCAGAAAAGGAATGTGTTGTCCTGTTGGCTACAAAAGACATTTCTCAGATTTTGTAAATAAAAATAAGATCTTCCTAAGTGATTGTTAGACTGTAAACCTACACAACAACATTTTGGTCTTGATTTGAATCCAAAAATCCCCATGTTCAGCTGGATAATATTAGATTTTCTCTGTCATGTGTAGAGACCTTCTCCAAGTATGATGTCTGACTCAGGACTTTATTACAGATTTTTGAGATTTCAGAGGCAAAATCTTATTCTGACTCATCATTTAAATAACTTTCAACTTGGAAAATGAAATAATTTCTTAGGTTGTCTTCAGGATTTCTTCTTTGCTATATAAAAATAAATAAATTGACAAGAAAGAAACGCATTGCAAAAATGATAAGTCAACTTATTTGTGTCTTTTGTGTATTTGATTCTAAAAGGGCATGATTTTTATGCAACTTCAAAACTGTTTTCTTTTGTTGTGTTAGGAAGCAAAGAGGGAGCGCTAGCAAGCAGATGGCCTAGTACTTACTGTAAAGAGCAACACAGAAGTTAAGGGATGTAATCTCAGTGCAAGTGTTGTGCCACTGAACTGGAAAATCTCCGAGATTTAGTTTTAGCCTGTTCATCCTAAAGTTATTGTTTAAGGCAGAATGTGAGTTCAGTAGATAAGTATCACACTTGTTGTGGCGGATGAAATTATTATTAAATGACATGATTCAATAGAGGGTTTTCTGAATTATTATTTTTTTTCCTACTTCAGTAAAAAAATAAAAGATACAGGCTAAATATATATATATATATTTTTTTTTTTTGACAGAACTGCAAGGCAAACTGCAACTACATTATTTTGTCCTTTGATATGTAGTTCTGCAGCTATCCATAACATCTGTGATTACACTAGTGTCCTGTTTCAAAGCAGTAATATGGTTTTGGGGTTAGTGTGTCGTTTGTCAGGGCCCTGAGGACACTGATGGACCATAATGCCATGACTAGCTTCACGTGGGGCCTACACCTGAGCCCAGCAGCCCCCATTTCAGCTCAGCTGGAGACAATGAGTCCTGGCCTAGGCTACCCTGTAAATGTACCAGTTTGTCTCCTGCTACTCTTGAGACTCTTAAAAATATTTTGAACAAGAAGTCTCTCCAGTGGCAGAGAACTCGGTAGAAGAGTCAGAAGGCTCTTAATCTTACAGTTGCTAGTAGGTGGAAGAGAACTTGCAAGCAGTGCTAGGAATGCGAGGAGGTGAAGGCCATTTAGATACCTGTGCTAGCCATGCTGTGTGTGGGATACAGCAGGAGTGTTCCATTACAGAGACCTACAACTGCCCTTTAGATGGACATGTACCTAGCCTACCAGGTGCTTGGACTGTTTGGATCTCAGGGCTGCTCTATGGGTCAGTTCAGAGGAGCCTGCATGTGGTGGGACCTAGCAGAAGACCACTATGTAGATACATGTAGGGACAGTTTTCTGGCCTAGTTCCTTCACCAATCAACACTACATGCTTCCTGTTGAGATGTTCTGCACTGCAGTCCTGGTAGGTGCAATGCTATTCTTTAAACGCTTTATGGATGAAAGGAGGGATGCATGTGAGTGTCCTGTTGCTGTTAGGGTACTGGATTCAGAGGAGAGATTATATATATTATCAGACTGTTGACTGCAAGGGCTGTAGTACTTTCTAAAGCTGTTTCCCTGGGACTCTGTGAGAGATCTCCTGCAAGTCAGAAACTACTCATCACATTCCTACCTCGTACTCAATCTTGGTTCACATTACTGTGCCAAGTGCACATGCAGTAGGAGAGCCCTCTTCAGCTTTCCTTCCTTCTCCCTTCTGACTGTGGCCAGCTATGGGTTGACAGAGTTGAGATGATAGCACGTACTACAGAACTGCAGGCCTTACCTCTGCCTCTCATGTAGTAAGAGCGACAAAGCAATGGAGTGCAAGGCAGGCCGTAGCTAAAAGAGTGGTCTGGGTGTTTAGAGGTGTGTGGCTGCACAGGGCTACGGCCACTCTTGAATGCAGGTAGGGATACTTGAAATACAATAAGAGGATGGCAAGGTCAGTGGCCCATCCCAAAATACTGTACCAGCTGCTGATTATCTTGCTCCACTTCAGGTTCATCCTTTGAGTCTGAAATCTCTTTCTAATGAACACTGTCTCTGCAATAAGGACTCCTTGAGTGTCGTGTTCTTTTGTCTTGTTCCTCAGAGAAAATGAGACGCTGGCTGTAAAGCATTGATTCAATGAGAGTGTCCTGCTGTAGTTAATGCAGTCATAGGTTTAAGGCCACTCTATTGCCTCCACAATACCTTGCATGCAAAATGGTCCCAGAGTGAGTAGGTGACAGTGTTTTCCCAAACAAAGTGAGTATCAATAATGCAATAGTGTTGTGTCTGTAAAGCAGGCTTTCTTTATTCTAAACAAGTAAGATGTGCTGTGGGGGAGCTGAAACCCTGTCATATTTTGGCTTATAAAAGGTAGAAGGGATAGAATACCTGTAAATCAGGAGAATTTCTACCTCACCTTTACTGAAAGCTTAAAAGCTGGATAATTCAACAGACTGTAGTTACCAGGAAAAACTAGGAAAAAATAATCTGTAAGTTAAGTGTTGATTCAACTAAGAAATTTTGATAAGAAGGCAAGGGCTACTATGATTGTAAAACATGCAACAATAAACATGACTACTTAATACAAACATGCCATAATACTATGGAATCCTAAAGATGAAAAATGTTTCCTTTCTGACATTTGTATCTGTCAGTAGTAATGTAAAATATGATAATTGTACTTGCAGTATCCAAGGTAATAAATAGTTACAAATTCCATTTCTGTTAGGATTTTTTTTATGCTACAACCTACAGTATTTTAGCATCTTCTTTACAAAATCAGTGTAAATTGTCACAGTGACCTTGATGGAAATTGCTGCCTCTTGATGACAACAACCTCCATTTGCTCCTTTGTTTTCTTTATCTTTACCCACCACCACTCTCACCTACCATACTTCCACAGTGTTCAGCATTAGATCAGTTACATCAGAATCTTCATTCATTCCCCTTATGAATGAAGATGAAGTATTACAATACTTTTTTGTCATACAAAATCTACACAAATATCTTGATCAGTGTTGTGTGATTTGTTTGTAAACTGCATACCTGTGTAAGTCATTTCTTGACATACCAATCTGTTAAATCATGAAATGCTATTGTTCTTGCTTGTTGGAATGATTATGTTGTTAAGTAACTCAGCATTTAGAAATGAGCATAATGTAGGCTTTTTCCCCTTTAGTGCAATCTAAGTAAAGATTGTCCTTTCAGTATTTCTGGTAGGAAATAAGCATGTTTGCATGAAGTAAACATAATATGGTCATTGGCACAGTACAAGCTTATTTTATACATCACTCAAGTATTTATGAAGGAAAAAGAGCTGCAAGGCTGAGGAAACAGCAAAGAAGAAATTCTAGTAGGATACAAGCTAATGCTGCTATCCTTACAAATGTACTATGCCATTTCAAGACATCAGAGGTCCTGGTCACTTGTGGTGCGCTTCATCTGAAAGACTTAGTAGTAGGTGGGTACGTCTGTGTGTAAGATGTTGACTCAGAGTAGGTCTGAAAAGCAGAGTAAAAGAGATTTAATTTAAAAAGGAGGGCATTTCCTACAGGTTCACCACTGCAACAACTGTCCTTGTCTGTACTCAGTTTTCTTTGGAGATTACCTGTGGGGGGGAAAAAATAAGTAGCATTAATTCTCACCACTAACTTAATATAATTCAAGATGACTTCATTGCAAAGAGTATAAAGTACAATTGGGTGTTCTAATCATAGTAACTACTGTATAATTAGTCTTCCAAATGAATGTTTCCACTCATCAGAATGACTAAATAACTTGTTGAGTAAAATTCTTAATTTACATAACTAAAAGCCAATAATAGCTTCATCTTCCTTCATCTGATTATATTCTGATTTTATATCTACATTTCATTGGCCACCTGCCACTCTCTCAAGAATAGGAGGTAATTAGAACCAGTGATAGTGCACTATTGTTGTACTTTTTACGGCACAGATGCAGTTGGGTGCTATTATCATATCTGGTACAATTTTGTGGATAATGTCATTATGTCTTTGCTGCCCATAAATTTAATGGGAAATGTGAATCAATTGAAAAATGCATTTTAATCTCTGCATTATGATACATTTTGCTTAACGTAATGGTATTTCATAGTTTTAACCAAAATGTTAAACCGTGCAGACAGCA
Organism: Numida meleagris; assembly: GCF_002078875.1. NCBI lineage: Eukaryota > Metazoa > Chordata > Aves > Galliformes > Numididae > Numida > Numida meleagris. Next base: position 66,841,249 of record NC_034410.1, on the reverse strand, counting down.
AATCTTCTGTTGCCTCTAACTGTTCTGTATACATATATATACACAGAAAATGTTTTGCTGTGATAAAATAATCTACTGTGCAAAATACAATAGAAAGTATACTGAAGTAATGAAAATTGATGTTTAAGAATAACTAATATTATGCTTTCTATATTGCATTGTCACCTCAAGTGACTACACAGTACCCTAATAACTTATAAATTGCTGCACATAATGAAATTGTTACATGTTTATCTCTTTTCAAAATGAATTGCAGTCAACCTTACTTTAAAGATTTTTATTTCACTAGAGTCTTATTCAGCTGCTACAAAACAAAAATTAAAAGCAGGTTGTTCTGCAGAGAGAATTGCTGAAGTGTTTTAGCAAAGAGATTGGAAAAAATAAACCCCTTCTTTGTATGGCCACTAACCACAGGAACAATTTCCCTGATATATTTAACACAGGGAATTTAGGAAGGGAGCTGTGTCAAATGCTCCATCAATCCCCCTCCAGGGATGAAACTCGTCTGCAACCATATTCTGCAATATAAATTTTTGTCAACTGATTCCTTCCACCTCTAGAAATGGCATCTTATAATCAACACCTTGAAACAAAGTTTCTGAGAATCTGAAAACAACCAAGATGTCCAGTTGGCTCCCTCTCTTCTTAAATTAGTTCTAGATAACATTCTACTATTTTAGTTGCATTGGGTATTGATAATTTTTTTTTTTAACTCTGGCATTTGTTTGTCCTGAAATTATAATACTTCTCTGCATTAAGAATATTTTATCATCTTTTTTTCCTCTAATGAGTCTGAAAGAAATCCTAAGTTACCTGTGAAATTACCTTACACCATTTTAAATTAATTCATGGCTCTGTTCCATTGGCTAGAATGCACTATCACAAAAACTGTCATAACCTTTTCCTTTGGGCTTTTTTCCTTCTTCCCTCAGCATCAGCCTTTTAAAATTCTGTTGCATTCATTACCAGCATATACCTCCTATATTTTGATTGGCCTTTCATGCCTCTGAAGACATGGAAAATGGGAAGAAAATGTCCATGCTATGTATCACAGCAAGCATCAGAGGCATTTCCTTCCTACTGGTTTCACTGCGTTTTGCTCTTCAAGTCTCAAAGAGTTAACAAATCTATCATTAAAATGGCAAATTTCATGTATGCTTTAAAATGTTTTCTAATTTCCTTAGCCATTTGGGGTTCCTACATTGGAAAGTAAAAATGTCTTTAAAACTTTCAGCTCCTGGAAAAGGGATGTAGGCCAATTATCAGTTCAGTGTAAGGTAGAAAGTATTGAATGTTTGACTGTTTTGTGGGGGATAAAAACTAAACTTGGATGAATTTCATCCTTGTTCACATCAAGGAACAAAAAGCAGGATTACCATTTCATAATGTTATTTCTTCAGTGAGCATAGATATGTCTGTTTACACTGAAGCTGATGAAAAACAGGCACAAACTTTGCACTGTGTTAATCATAGAATCATAGAATCATAGAATTAGCTAGGTTGGAAAAGACCTACAAGATCACCCAGTCCAACCATGCACCTACCACCAACATAACCCCACTAAACCAGGTCTCTCAACGCTATAAGAAAAGTCACAAACAAGAAATGGGAATGGGAAGTAGAATTGTTCCACATAATAAGAGCTGTGTCTATCATAAGGTTAGTATGTTATGGCAAACAGGTATTGTATGTCATTTGATGAGGTTTGCAAGGTGAAATGCCAGCACTGGCATTTTCCTCAGGTATAGTACAAAACCTACAGAAGAATGAGAGTTTTTGATAATAGAACTAACTTGTACAGGAGGAAACTTGAACTGAATCTACGTGATGTGAGGCCCAGGAAGCCATCTGATAGATAGACTGAGACTGAGTTTTGTTGCCATGGAAAGGAGAAGAAAAGTATACTGGATGTGGAGAAGTTGCACAGAAGTTGTGCTACTCTTTTGGAGCAGGAGTTTATATTTTAAATTGGCAGCTGCTTAAGGCTCGTTAGGAAACAGTCATTTGAACTGTGATAAGTTGCTGATGATGACTTATTCATCTAATTGATGAAAGTAATTGAAGCAGTTTTTGGAAGGAACATATAGCTGCAAGGTGGAGAACAACAACATAAGAATCTGATCTGAGTGGATTTGACCTGGTAAAGGTGCATTAATAAAGAAAAACTTGCATTACTTGAGCAGATTTTCTGCAAGGTTTCCTGTGGAAGTGCATTCCATGACTATGTCCCTAACTTTTACCTGATGCTAGTGTGTATAATAAAAGAAAATGATCACTTATCCTGAGATGATAATGTTTCATTTCAGACAAACAGTTTCACTTTTTCTAGTTGATTTTTGGGGCAAATGTGCCAATTAGTGCTTAATTTACTTGGCTGTGTGTGAGAGATGTTGAACAAGGCTGGAATGGATTTTTCCCTCCCCTTTTCCACAGTAGAGGGAAACTTCACCCATGTAGTTTGTTCAGCTGCTAATCTAGCTGAACAACTGCCCTAGACATACTATAGCTAAGGAATTATTCCTTTTCCTTTATTTTGAAGAGGCTTTGTAATTAGTGGAGATTTACTGTAATATTTTTGTGTACTTTTCTCTGCTTATCTCAGGTAAATATATCTATCCAAATATACCCGTTGAAGCACAATATGTCCTCTCATTTGCTTATATTAATCACCTGACTTCACTGTGAAATATCTTAGGACTTTAGAAACTCTTTATTTCTCCTTAATTTGCATTTGGATATATTGTCAGCTTTTTTCCACTTCACAATCTCTTTTTTATTCCCTTCCTAGATTTGTTTTTTTATTAGTATCTCTCATCTTTCTTCTTGTTCTATAACAAAATCAAAGCATAATATACTCTCTATATCACCATTTGCTTGCTTAGTACTCTATAACAGTGCGTGCTCTTTTTTTGAACAACTCTAGTTGATATTCATTGCCTTTAAAAAGTTTCTTTATGCCAAGATTGTCTAATTTATTTCTTGATTGTAGATGAAATATTCTTCTTGTTTTTTTTCATTTCCTTACCCATATATTATGCTCGTATGGTTTCTCATCATTCTTCATGTTAGTATTTAAATTGTCTTCTCTTCCATTTGGTCTTCTTCCAGTTGAACATCTTAGTCCTTTTTTTCTCTTTATCCAGTAATCTAGCATGATCTGCTATTTAGCATTCCAGCATGACTAATTCACTTGCACTTTATAGATTTATGCCCTCTTATGACCACAATTTCTGCTGGATACCTACATCTCTGTGGTTCTCTGTACATAGACTTTTGAAGATTAGATAAGCAATGTGTTTGATTTGTACCCACCATTTTAGCTTTTGCATGCAAATATAAACGTATTTAAAAATATATTTATTTAAATATTTAAAAATATTTATTTAAAAATAATGAAGTACTAATGCTTTTTGTATGTACCTTCATCCAACTTGCTTTAGCTGAATTTTGTATGCAGAATAACTGTATGAGTGTGCTGTGTGAAGTTTTCCCTCTACTCCAAAGGTTGAGTGCAATCTTCTTTATAATTCGCATATCTGGATAGATGAAGACTTCCTTTCTTTTGAATTATATGGGGAAAGTCTTAGTATGATACAGAGCTTCTTTAATGACTTTACACCCAAAACTTTCATTCTGCCTTTGTCACAGAGGGTTTTTTCATGAAAAGGGTCCTACTCATGATTTTCTTAAATTGGATAAATCTCAAATTTCTTCTGGTAACTGCTGTTTGGTAACTAACACAACCAGGGCAGGTGGGACTTCCTGAAATTTTGGTGTCTTTGAGTTTGGGAGATAACAATAACTGTTTAACACTATCTTTTATGCCTGTACAATTCAAGGGTGGGATATTTAGATGCCTCAGTGTTTCAAATTTCTTTTTAACAACAAAGGAACTTGACCTTCTTAGTAGCAAAAACATGCTGTTTAAGATGCCACCCTGGCTAATAGCATAACAAAATCCCTGACACTTTCAACCACTGTTGATTTGTCTTTCTTAGTTGGTGTTTGTTTGATTTGGTTTGGTTTTTTTTGGGGGGTGGGGATTTTTTTGGGCTTATCCTTGTCACTTCTCATGCTTTCCTTCGATGAATTAAAGATCCATTTTTGAAGATGTGGTGAATGGTGATGTGAACGCTTTACAATGGGAGTTTTGAGAATGCTAGCAGACTTTGCCTTTTTGCTGTTGAGTAGATACTTCTGAAAGAAATTACTGGCTTATGTTGATTGCGTTGCTATGCTCCAGAATTCTGGTATAAAACATATAATATACCCAATTTACAAAATATTCAGATTCCTTGTGATTATTTCCTCTTCTGTATCTGAGAACCCGGTTTGCAGAACTTCATGTTTTCATGCAGACCAGTAAATTGCTATCAGGTTATAGTCTTGGTCACATCAAATTGACTTAATCTAATCTTCATCTATAGCTGTAGACCAATCCTTAATTTGGGCTTTAATTCCCTATCAAAACTGGTGAAATTGCCTGTATTTCTTAGTGGTTTGAATAGGTCATGTGAGGATCCAAGGAAAGCCATTAAGAAATCGGAGGGGTGAAAGAAGTTGGCAGCTTAAGAGAAGCTCTGAAAGACTTGTTGAAATTCATAGCATGGTGGTACTGACTCCTTCCGTACTAGCTACTGTTTTTAAGTAAATCTTATAGAAGAACTTCCACTGATGAGTCTGCCTGTGTGACAAGATCTGACCAGAATAGGAGATAATACTTGCTTATATCCCATCTTCCTACCAGCTAACTATCATACAGCATGTCATCATTTAAAAAAATTACTGTAGCAAACATTTTCAATGATTCTGCTCAGTTAAGGAGCCTCTGCTAAAACAGGAAAAAAATTTCTTTTGGTTGTAGTGATTGACCATCCTGATGGTATGTTGGTCTCCTCTAAAAGAGAAATGCTGGAAAGTTGGATTCTATATTCTCTTGAGTTTTGCCAAGTAAAACATGTGACCTTCTCATTACATTTGGTGAATGCTTAAAAAAAAAAAAGAATGCCAAACCTGCTTATGCTTTCTGAAGACAAGAAGCGATGTTCTTTGTTGTCTCAGGAGGCAATCTACTGTTACTTTCAGCTGCAGTAGGAAATAATTCTGTTTGCAAACTGTTGTATGGCATTAATGAGATCACCTAATTATCAAGTGTCTCTTAACATCCTTACAGAGTACTACAACTTAAAAGAATTTTGCAACCACATGAGTTACATAAATAAATCTGGTTTTTAACTTCTGTAAATGTAATTTAAGGTTAACATCTTACATTTGCCAGCACTGCAAAAGGAAGGGACCTGACTCTGCTGCTCCTTTTATAAGTGTTCTCATAGTAAAGTCCTTCTTCCAGTTTTCACTCAGTGCTTGTGCGTAATGAAGGCCTTCTCTAATGACATGCTGGTGGTTTTGTAACAAATCACTTCTGCTGCCCATCTTTACAGTTTCCTTACTTGTGGTATAGCTTGGTTGGAAAAGCCACAAGTGCAAAATGGCTAGTGAAGGTTTGTTATTCAACAGTAAAATAATGCTTTCCATAGTCTATCTTCTATATTAAAACACTAGAACTGCGAAGTTAGCTTTAAACTGAAGAATCTGTGACATGTACCAGGAGTCTGACTCATAACTCCTGAAACTTATTTGTTGGTATAGCATAGAAAACTTTAATTTGTCCCAGAAATGAACTCAGACTGCTGTTTTCAAAAAGCATGTAGGAGGTGTGCGTAGATACTCCATTAATTTCCTATGAGTCCAGTGTATCCTGCTGCCATGGTGCTCAGGTCTTCAAAGAACTCAGCTCGGTAAAACTCTTGCTAAGAGTACATTTTTCATTAGTATGCCCTTTTCCTTTACCACATCAACATTAAATCAATAATGAACATCTTCAGTTTGTGTTTGGCTGGTTCAAAACCACAAAACTCTCTGAAATAAAGTGCATTAAGAGGGGCAATATATTGATGCAACCAGTCTAACCTGTGGAAGTTTAGAATGCATCTTAATGGCAGAGCCGTATGTCCTATGACTGGTTCTAATGAAAAAGAATTAGGAGTCATAAGAGATAGTTAGAGGAAATACAGAATGTAAAAAGGAAGTAAAAGGCTTCTGTGTACCAAATCCCAAAGCAGATTTCAGAATAAAAAATGAACTGGTGGCTTTAAAGGCTGACGTACCAGAGGTAAACTCTGCCAGTTAAAATACATCATAATGTAAAACTCCATCAGGCAGAGTAGGTAATGTTTGGCAGAAAATTTGAGTGTGAAATGACCACAGCTGATTTTCCCCTTAAGGTCTAAGTTGGAGTCCAGGATTTGGGGAATGTTGTTTTCTTTTTCATTAGTAATAGCACTGTATTATATGGTTTGAGCCAGGAAGCCCATGGGGGGATGTGTTGCATTGAGTGACAAGGAGAGTCACGTGGAAGTGGTGGGAGCTGCAAAAGGAACTCAACATTTAATGTTTTCTGTGAGAGCTGTGTACTTAAATTGGTTTATTGATTGTTGAGCCTGTTTCTTAAAGTGAATATCTTTCAACCCCCTGTGAGAGAAATTTGGATTTAGCAGAAGTTAAATATTGTGTGTTGATGAGGTAGAAGAGTGATAAATAACATTCAGGAAGAAAACTAACCCTACTGGGATAGTTCTTTGATGTAAATAATATGATTTAATACAATTGAAAAGCATTGGCCTTCCTCCAGCAGTGCAGATGGGTGTTGCTGGTTGCTCACCCCACTGAGCTTTGAAAATGCCTAACTGAATTGTCTGAGTAACAGGTTGGTTATTGCTGTGATCCCTCTGGTACAAGCATGCACTACTTCTTGTGTGACTCAGACAGCAAGATTGCAGTTACCTCATATGACAATCGGAAAAAGATTGATTTCTGGTGTGTTCAGGACCTGTTTATTTTCTGCGGAACAGGAGTAGTTGTTGATGCTTCTGCTACGAGGGCTGGAACTGGTTCATAGCTGCCTAAGGGGCTTGGAGATGTGATTTTTATCAAAGTAAATGGCATTTGGGTCTGCAAATCCTTACGGTGAGATTGAAAACTTCAGCTTTGGCCCACCTGCATCTCAGCTTTCCTAATAAGAAAAAAACAGACTTGCAGCACTTAACATTTGATGTTAGGACAGAAAGCTTTCCTCCTCTGGAATCTGCAGAAGACACTAAGGTAGTGTAGGGCAGTTGTGCAGGGGGAGAGATCATCTCTTGGATCAACAGCTGAGTTGGTGCACACCGCTTTGGAACTCCCCTTTATCATCTTCTTATCACTGATCTTGTGGGGAAGGGCTGTGCAAATGAACTTTCCAGTGTGCTGTCTCATGGTGCCAGACCTCACAGCAGAAAAAGTGTCCTCACGCTGCCATGACTGCTGAGAAAGAAGCAGTTATTCCTCCTGTTTCAAGATGCTGAGAAGACTTAAAATAGCATTAACATTTTTTCTTTATATGATATTATCTTCAAGATATATAAAAAATGTTAAAACAAGTGCTCATATTTCATTATTAATAGGCCAAGAGATAAAACTGCAGGTTTTTAATTCATTTGTGTAACTTATGCATTCACTTTGATTATAGAGACATAATTAAGATGGGTAATTACAAACCCTGTGTTTCCTAGTTACTATTGCATGAATATGTCACTATGGTGTTTTACAATATCAAGCTTGTATGTAAAGCAAATTATCTATTTAGTTTGAATTATATCACTAGAGTCAATTTAAATTCTCTGATAAGCTTGATTGTTCATTAGCTGGCTGCACATTACCTAAAAGCCACTTGCATTTTGGTAAAAAGTTGGAGTATTATCCTGCTCTAGATACCTTTGCTCTCAAAAGCCAAATACACAAGTTTAACAAGTTCAGCCGAGACAGTTTCATTTTTGCAGTTTCTAATTAACTGGAATTAAACTGCTGCTGACACATCTGTCTTAGATTGCGTTTCACTGTGAGCTTCTGACCTGCTGCAAAATCCCTTTCAGAAAGCGGCTCCTTAGGTGTGCTGAGGTCTCCTTTTGAAATGACAAAAAGGAAAAAGCAGTTTTCAATAGGCAGCTGGGTGAGTTCCCCTGAAATGATTGTTTTATGCTGCTGAATTTTAAAATGTACTGTTATTAGTATAGTAGGCTCTGAACATGCTGAAGAGGTGTCTTCAGGTATTTAAATCAAAATAAATAAAATATTGACTAAGCTGAGCTCAGTAGCTCACTGAATTAAACAGAAGCATTATATTCCAGTTTTAAATGATGCTTTTGTAGGGATTTATTCCAGTTTAAATCAATGCTTAAAACTCTCCACTCTGAATTGATGTGGTACAAACTTGTGTGCATAGACAAAATCTGAGAGGTACTATAGCACTCACTTGAAACTTGCAGGAAGATTTTTTTTTTTCCCTTTCCTTGAATGTTGTTATTTCCCACATCATAGAATCATAGAATATCCCGAGTTGGAAGGGACCCCCAAGGATCATCGAGTCCAGCTCCTGACTCCACACAGGAACATCCAAAATCCAAACCCGATGTCTGAGAGCATTGTCCAAATGCTTATTGAACTTTGTCAGGACTGGTGGCGTGCCCACTGCCCTGGCCCTGTTCCAGGGCCCGACCACGTCTGAGGAAGAACCTTTCCCTAGCCCCCACCTGCCCCTCCCCTGACGCAGCTCCATGCCGTTCCCTCGGGCGCTGTCGCTGTCACCAGAGAGCGGAGCTCAGCGCTGCCCTTCTCCTCCCTGTGAGGAGCTGCAGCCGCCATGAGGCCTCCCCTCAGCCTGCCCTGCTCTGGGCTGAACAGACCCAGGGACCTCAGCTGCTCCTCATACACTTTCCCATCCTGACCCTTCTCCGTCTTCATAGTCTTCTTTTGGATGCTATCAAGTACTTTGTCACCTTCTAGATTCTTAGTACCCTATAATTTTTCCACATTTGTCAGGCTCTGGGCATGTCAGGGAAGGTGGAACAATAAAATGTTGTCTTCATCCACGGAACAGAGTGCTTTCCTCAGTGCATCTCTTCACTACACCAAGGTAGGATCCTGAACACCTGCACCTGTCCCATGAGCAGGCTTTGGCTTGGCAGTTTCAAAACTATTAGAAAAAGAGTGGAGGACTTCTCCCCCCTCCCCCCACCCACCCCTTGGTTTAGGGATTCCTACTGATAGTCTGCACTACCCAGTGACACAGAGTTCCAGGTTGGAAGGACAATACAGTACTCAGGGTCTTTGCTGGGAAGCCCTAAGCAGAAAGCTTTATCCAGAAGATACTAAATCCTTGAAATCTGGTAGCTCATATGTATATGTATTCAGCTTTTAACAGCTGTGGCTTGCTTTATGTACTGAGCACTCATTTCCTTCACATATCATATATTACTGACCTATTTTGTAATAAATTACCATTCCTCATTTTTGTATTGTGACCCTTTTGGTAGACTATTATCCATATCAGGTAAACTGCTGATTTGAATATTATTATTACTCTACATTTCAATGGGAAACAGCACGTAAGCAATTTAAGGAAAAGTTTAAGAGATTAATGCTGACATTTTAAGTAATAAACAATCCAGGTGTGACTTTATGCCATTTCTGGCTTTAAGTTTTAAAGTTATTCTCTTCTGTTAGTTGAAGTGTGCATGCAGATAAATATATATTGATCCACCGAATATGGTACACTTCTGAGTCTCAGATCTGAATCTCAAAAATTCAAGGCCATGCAATGCAAAGATTTTTGGGAGTAGATTCAGTTCCCCATCTAGGTTGTCCTGTAGTAAAGCAAAAATGTATTGTAATTGACAGCTTGCCCAGAGAGGCGTGGTAGATGCCCCATCCCTGGAGACACTCAAGGTCAGGCTGGATGGGCTCTGAGCAACCTGATCTCGCTGTAGGTGTCCCTGTTCATTGCAGGGGAAATGGACTAGATGGCCTTTAAGGGTCCCTTCCAATTCAAATGATTCTGTGAATGAAGTTTATGCACTAATAAGCAGAAAGAACAGAGAAACCCTTCCGTGGTAGTTCAGATTTTTCATGGAATAAGTAGCACTGGCTTATAGATTTATTAAAATATGTGTCCTGGTTTCAGCCAAAACAATGTTTACAGCACACTGATGTTTTGTTGTTGCTGAGTGACAGGAGTGCAACTGGGGCTGAACTGAGCCTCGGCAGCAGTTGGTGGTGTAGAGCCAGGACAGGTGGCCTGAATTAGTCCATGGATTTTTTCCATATGAGGTGACACCACATGGAAGGTTATAAAGCTGTGGAGAGTTGGCTGAGGGCCAGCTTGTGTTCAGGGGTTGTTGGGTCATCAGGTGGTGAGTAATTGCATCACAGCTATATGAATTGTTATCATTGCTTTTTTTGCTTCCATTTTCCTCTTCTGTCTTAGTTTTTATCTCAACCCAGTTCTATTTTGTTTCTAGTTCTCTCCCTCATCCTACCTAGAGGGATGTGAGCAAATGACTGTGGTGCTGAGCTGCTGCTGGGTTAAACCACAATGAAATGTCACTGTTAGGATCCTTCAGGAATCTGGAGCTTTGAGCTGGGTCTCCTGCACCTTTTAAAAAGTCAATTTCCTAATCATTTAGTTCAAATATAAACTAGAAAAGAACTTCTTAAAAGATGAAGGAAATACAAGCTGAGGTGGAAATAAAATGGGTTTATAAACCCGAGTCTTCCTCCCATTCTATGTTTTTTCAGGGTGGGTCCTTTTTCCCTAGTCTTTTCTTCAGCCCAGTCTGTTAGAGACTTCCTAAATAACTGGAATGCAACTCAGTCTTGTTCTTCTGGAAAAGTCTTGCTTTCTGTCCTCTGAGTTTAGCCTCTCTATGTGCACTATGTTTATCTTTGAGGAGTGCTCCTGCCTCTACTCAGTGAAATCTCCCTACTGACTGACACGCTTTTTAGTATCCTTTCCTCATCTGCCTGCATCCATAATTTTTGCTTAAGCAATAGCCTAGAGTGTATATTATTGACTCTTTCCAAGGTATTGGTGATTTGCTAGGTGTCCTTCTTCACATCTGCAATTTTGCCTCTCCTCTACTCTGCCCTGGTGAAGCTGTTTCTGGAGTGCTGTGTCCAGTTCTGGGCTCCTCAGTTCAAGAAAGACTAGGAACTTCTAGAGGGAGTGCAGCAAAGGGCCACAAAAAAATGACGAAGGGCCTGGAGCATCTGCCATATAAGTAAAGGCTGAGAGACCTGGGACTATTCATCCTGGGGAAGATGAGGCTGAGAGGGGATCTCCTCAATGATTAGAAATATCTTAAGTGTGGGAGTCAAGTGGATGGGGCCAGGCTCTTTTTGGTGCTGCCCAGCCACTGGACAGGAGGCAATGGCCACAGATTAGAATAGAGGAAGATCTATAAGAACATGAGAAAAAACTTATTTTCTGTGAGGATGAGAGATCACTGGAACAGGCTGCCTGGAGATGTTGTGGGGTCTCCTTCTCTGGAGATACTCAAAACCTGCCCAGACACTTTCCTATACAGCCCTCTGTAGGGAACTGCTTTAGCAGGGGGTTGGACTAATTAAGTTCCAGACATCCCTTCCAATCCTTATAAGTCTATGACTAGATGAGTCCAGCTCCAGTTTCCAGATACTGGGAAGCTTATTCTGTGCCAAGGGCATACCTACCTTTAAATCCCTTGATTTCTGGCACTGTGCCAGTCAGACTGTGACCACTGGAACTTATGATGTGGATGATTCTAGGAATATAAATGTTCTAACATCAAATGAATACATGAGAGTGCAAGTCATGCTGATACATCTTAATGGAGGTACAAACCCATAGCATGATTAGCATCTGATTGCAAACGTAAGTCTGGAAAATGCCAGGCCATAAGTTATGTAGCCTGATCTGGTAGAAGTTGTTCCTGCCTGTGGCAGGGAGATTAGAAATAAGTGATCTTTAACCAACCCAAAGTATTCTATGATTATACCAAAATCTTAGACAAAACTTGAAATTAATGCAGAGAAGCTCCAGAACAGATGATAGCTAGATTTTTCAGAACACTCTCCTGAAAACTGGAAAGCTAAGACTCTGTTGTGCCCCTGTATATCCAGTCCCATCTGCAAAAAACAGCATGAGAGTAAATAACACCATGTCATTGTGACCTTCCCTGCTGTTCTTAGTAAACTGTCCTTTAGCTTCTCTGTTTTTCTTCCACCTCTTGACTTCTGCGCTACTCTGAGAGTGACGGCAAGGAACAGTTATTGTGGAGCAGGCCACAATGAGTTTTTACTTTACCATTATAGACATCAACATATAACCCAAATATTTCCCAAGGGAAACGAAAACAAAATAAAAACTGGTCCATATGTCTGTGTCTCGGTGCAGGAAATTTTTTTGCCTCATTTGAAATAAATAAGGCTAACAGCAGCAACTGCTATGCCTGAAAGAAGTAATTTCCTACCTTAATAATCATGGAATTTTTTACTCTCTCTTTAAAATTAAATCTTGTAATTAAAATGCAAATCAATGCCATCATGATATAATAATCGGCAGGTTGATCTGAACCATAGTGCTTAACTGTTGGAGAGGAGGTAAACAGAATAAACAATAAATATTTAGATTTGTGCATTTCAATTACAGCAAAATGTCAACTTGGTTTCCTTTCTTTTGGTGCAGTATTTGGCATGTGAACAGCTACAGTGAGAGATGATGCTGCTAAGGGGAGATGTCAATTGAAAGTTTCTAAGGAAAGTGATGAGTAAAACACAGTAAGTTATTTACTTTTGAGCTGTTCCCCCACTAACGTTGACTAACCACACTCGCAAAAATAAGCGGTCAACTAAAGAGGAGTCACCCAATTGAAGTAAGGCCCTGGGGAGAAAAAATTAAGGCATTTGAATGTCTCCCTCTGCAGACCCCAGGGATCATAAGCCTGAAAGTTGTTGCTGTCTGTCCTGCAGGCTGTCTCCCTGCTCCAAAGCACTGAACAGCTACAATTCTTTTAGACTTTATGAATGTGTTTGATGTTTTGAAGCCTTGTCAGAAAGAACAGAGGGCACTTCCACCAGGATTCATAAGCATGGCTGCTTGTGCTTCAAACTTTAGGTAGATAACCTTGAAAATTTTCCAAGGTTCTTACCAACACCAATTTACACAATACGACAGCATTCCAATTTAATGAGATCAACTTAACGCTTCAGTTAATATCATGCAAATGCAATGTGATTTGCTAGAACATATTCCACATGTCAGGTGCTATACAGGAGTAAGATTTATTAGTAAATAGTAGGCAATTCCCATCACTGGCTTCGTTAAAGAAAAAATGTTTTGCGCTTGGAGAATATAGCCAAGAAAGTTAAAAAAGCAAAAGTGGTTGCAATCTGAATGATTCATTTTAGTCTAGTCGCGCACTAAGCAGACAGTTGCTTACGAATTTTTATTTCCATAGAAGATAAGAAAGAAATGATTCTCTGGCTAGTTAGGTATTGTTAAATATTCTCTTTGGTCTGGTCAGCTGGACCAGAAAATCACTTGAGACTGAAGTTGAAGTTTTTCTTTTGATATGTTGACTAACTTATGCAAGTCTTGTATGTATGGAGACAATAGATCTAATAAGAAAGGTGATGCTGACACATGATGAGGCAGGTTAATATCTCAGTGAGCAGTGGAATGGTGCTACATTGATAGAGGCTCTATATCCTGCTGTGCTGAGCTCAGGTTTCAGGTAAGAAATGATGAAAGGAGATGGTGACCCACTCCAGGTAGGGATTCTGCAGACGTCATGTCTCCTTAATTTTGCTTTGGTAATTTTCAAGGCAGGATACTTCTGAAACCTGGTAGGGAATTCCAGTCGGTGTATTGGTTACAAGTAAATTGAGGGATAATCTTTTCTGGTTACAAGTTGATTAGTGTTTTTGATTCTTCCACTGTCCAAGACTTTACCAAATAGTCTGATCAAACAGTTTTCAGACTTGCAGGTCTCTTCACTCTGTTTGTTCTGATCTGAGGCTTTTCTTTATTTATTGTTGGTTCAGCTTGCACTTCTGAAACTTCTAAACACTGTTATCAGTGGTGGATAATGAGAGTAACAAATATCTCTGCTCCCATGGGGAAAAAGGGCCAAGAGTGTCCATGTAAAAAAAAAAAAAAAAAAAAAAATTCCTGCAAATAAATCTCTATTCTTTTTACACAGAGAACTTTGGAACATTCAAATACAGAGAGCACACATTTATAGAACACTTCAAATTAACTGGTACTGCGGTTATCCCTGTTTTAGAACTTGAGTCTCTTGGGTTAGGATAAGGAATCTCACAATGGCGATTTTGAGTTGATCTTAGTTGTTCTATCTATCCATACTTTTAAATCTTGCCATCTTTCTCAAGTGAAATCAGAGGTGACTTGCACTATAGTATTCTTTTGGGTAATGGGTTGAGGGGAAGCTCACACATTCTGAAAGAATCCAAGCTAAGATGATTAGCGTGTAAGACAAAAAAAGATGCGGTGAGTTCTCTCTGATTACACATTCCTCTTCACAAAGCTGGAGTGTAGGCTACACAGATTTAGATGCTTTTTAATTATTGGAGTTGTATGTGCCCATATCCCTATGGATAGCACTTATAAAAATTCTTGAGTTTTTCTACACCTCCACAATTATTTAATGCATGAGAGTGCTGCCTTTACACAATTTATGCCAATGTGTGTCAGCTGAGATTTTTGGCCTGTTCTTCTTGACACTGCCTCTAAGAAGGCTGTATTAATTAAAATGAAAAATTGCATGACATTAAAAAAAAAAAAAAAAAAGGAAGCTTGAAGCTTCACTTCATTTTTCTAAATGCAGGCCCAGTCTGTTATTCTATATTTGCAATGCAAAAAAAACCCACACACACCCAACACCTACAGTTGGTTAATTATATATTATGCAAATTAATACACTCTGTTTTGAAAATAATACTGAGTTCTGAATTACGCACTCTGAAAATGCTGCTGTATTATACCCTACTACTGCATTTACTGCAGGGGACTTCACAGGTTTTGCTAACTCTTAGCTCTGTTGAAGCAACAATCATTTCAAATAAATATTTTATGAGAAATTAAAAAAAAAAAAAAAAGTAGAGCATCTCTGCCTTGGATTTGCTCTTCATACGTCTTCTAAACCTCCGCCACATTGCCTATTTTTCAGCTCTGTGTCAGAACCAGTAGTCGTTTCAGTTGAAAGTATTGGTTTAAGTTCCAGATCTCTGGAGCCAGTGTGGACCCATCCTGAGACTGAGAGCACTAGAGGAAGGATCGCTTGAATTATTTCACATAATCACCCTTCCAATCCTCTGTTATTAATCAATGGTGCATAGAGGAAATTGGACTGAGAGGAAGATTTTATATTTGGCATGAAATAGCTGTTACTATATTCTCACTGAAGTACTTGCAGAAATTAAATACAGTTAAACTTCAGGTTGTTGGGTGTTTTTTTGTTGGGTTTTTATTTGCTCCTAAAAGGAAAAAAGGTGGCAGATTGGTTGAATCAAAAGGAAGGTGATTGTTTGCATTATTCTTCTTCTTCTTCCTTGTGTGCGAGATATGGTCGGTCCTCTTGGCAGTTCAGAGAGTGAGAATGTATTGAGGGTGTGAAGATTGTTTGTGCGCTTCTCCCAGCACGTAAAAATCAGTGGGAAGGGAATGCTGCTTCAACTATCTTCTCTCTTTTTTCCTTATTTTTTTTCCCTCCACCACTCAGTTTGAGGATACCAAAATTTGTTCCCCAAGGCTACATAATGCTATGTGCTCATGCCTCATTGTACCACACCAGTGATTCCGCATTTGCAGCGTGGTCTGGAACAGCTCTCCATGAAGACGCTTAGTTATGTTAATGCCTTTCATGCCCTGAGAGGGTTCAGTGCTGGTGGAAGTTTGTTTTCCCACCCCTATTGAATTCACGATGAAAACAAATCGATCTGGTGATGATTAATTATCCATTTCTTTTAAAATAAAGAGAAAGCTCAAGTGCAATTGATTTGTATCAATTGTTTTATTGAACAGTATAAATGATACTGTGTATCCAAATTAAATACCATCGTTACTGTTGGTTTTCTTATCTCAAAATGTAATAACAAAAAGAAAGGGCAGACTATGTCTGTGTGAAGAAATCTTGGGGTTTTATGCGCATTGCTGCAGCAACGGCTGAACTACGTACTCACTGTTGCTCTCCCCCTCTTCTGAAAGATCGAGCTGCACTTGAACCTGGCACTGATTCTAGTGTCTGGCCATCAGCTTTGCTATACAAAGTGCTTTCACGCTGAACACTTGCTTCACGCCCTCTTTGAGGCAAGGCACATGTGATTAAGCTTCATTCACAGAGTGATTTGTTCCTGGGAGTGGATATATACCCTGGGGACTGCAGCCCATGCTAGGGCAGCTAAGCAGTGAGAAGCAATGAACAAAGGAGGGGCAGAGGGAAGATGATCCTAAACCCCCCATGGTCACCCACTGCCACATCCAAGGGACTGAATGTAGTACAGGGCAAAACTCTGCAGTACACTGAAACCAGGAGCAAGGGGAAGGAGGGGACTTTAAGTGAGCCTCAGGAAGAGGAAGGAATGGTGTTTCCCTGAGCATTTGATAAGTTTTTGTTTTTTCCACAATGCATCAATCTGTAACTAAAAGTTTGTGCTAATTGGTAATAAGTAAAATTCCCCGAGTTGAAACTGTTTTGCTTGCAACGCTGGCTTCATTTGAATTCAAAGTAAGTCAACTCCTTGTGCACACTGAGATGCTCAAATGTTCTCCATTCCTGTTTCTTTTCTCCATGGGAAAGATACGTCCCCTATCTGCTGGCCAAAACTAGCAGGGGTGAAACTGAAGAGTACAAATCCTGGTCCCTTGATGTGCTAGATTTTAAAGTTCTTTAGGCTTCTGAGCCACCCTGGCCAGTGGGAGCTGGACATCCCCACCCGAGCAGCCTTCCTGGCAGCTGGCTTCTGGGGACACATCCTGCACAAGGAAAGGCAGCCCTGATGGGCATGCTGCCCTCTGGGAGGTACTTAGGTTGTTCTGAAAGCTTCAGATTAAACTGGGGGCTTTGGAGCCCTTGGGTGGCAGCTCCTTGTTTTCATGAGCTGTGCTCTGCTGCTGCTAGTGGAGACACAAGTAAAGGGTGGGACCTGGAGCTGTAGGCTGGTGGGGCTTTGGGGTCAGCCCAGGCCTGTGGAGGTTTGGGGAGGGATAGCCCTGGGTCAGCAGTACAGATAGGAAGGCTGCCCCAGTGCACCTGAGCCCCACAGGCTGTGGATGCCTTGGGCTTGTTGTCAGAGAAGTTCTTCAGAATGCCTTAGGCTGAGCGAGTAGGACAAGTAGACAGTGTGGCAAGTGGTGATGCCTTTCTTCTGCATTTTGTCACCTGTTCCGATGTTAAATTACAGAGTGGTTTTCACCCTTCAAGGGAGTGGTAAGAGACCAATATTAGAGTAGAAATTTCCCATGAATTGTTAATGTTTGCTAACCAAACTGTGTAAATTGGTCTTCTATCTATTGCTTGGATTTCTCACATAATTTAAACCTTTTCAGTAACTACCTAGGGAGAAGTCACCCATGACTGACAAAATATAGACATAGGCATAATTTCCTCACATTTCTATGCAATAAATTATTGCACAATTTATGCTTAGCTATTTTATTTCTGATATTTGACTTGTACATCTCCCTTATATCCACCCTAATTAATCTGTGCCTCTGAAATTAAACTCCAAGATGTATATACTCTTAATCTTATCAAAGAGATCAATTAACAAATATACAGACATTTAAAACCTACACATAATATTACTTCAGTTGGGCTCCTCCCAGGTGCTCTCTAGAAACATATGTGATTGCTTCTGACTCGTGCCTCTGAGGTTAGTGGTATCTCAGCTCTAATGGCCACAGTGCAAAGATGCTGTGTCATCATGGTGCAGTGCAAGAACAATACTGGGTCAGGTTCAAGTCCACAGCTGGGATTTGGAAGCAGGATGTATGTGCTGCAGGAGATGGGTAAATGTCTAAAAATCTAAAATGTTCTAAAATTTTTGGAATGCACTGAATTCACTGTGTCTTCATATAATCTTATTGAGGTCTTGAACTTACCATACTATGATGAATGTCTCATCGTTCATAGACTCCTGTGAGAAAACAAGTGCTTGCAAATTCCTTGTAAGTTACTGGTTTTAGCTAAGGCAGAGAATCAGAATTTGATAGCAAGATAGATATGTAGCTTCTGTAAGATGTGTCTGTGATGTGGCAGTTCTCTTTGCTGTTGTTTGTTTTTGTTGATGGTAAGTCTTGTCGTCATGTTAAAAGGGGAATAATAAGTAGATTTTCAACTGAGATATAAGATTGTGTTTTTATTTGTAGACCAGTAGTAGAGATTTTGATAGAGACCATGTTTTCAGTAAAAAACTGGGTAGATCCTATTCAGTACTTGGAAATCAGACTTAGAAATATTGCTGGTAGAACTTGCAAGTATCACAAATCTGGAGTAGTAAATAATGAGATTTGCAAATCCATCTGGAGCAGTGGTCAAAGGGTCTACTTTAAACAGCATAAACTTTGACACTGGTAAATGTGATGTCTGCAGTTGAGGGAAATAGGTCAAATGCGAGGTTTAGTAATAGTATTCTAATCTTCATTAAAACTGAAAGAGTTCAGGGACATGGTGAGCTAAATCCCAAGAGTATCCCTTATAAGGTACTCATAAGGATCATTGAGTCCAACTTTTGGCTCCACACAGAACCAACCCAGAATCAGACCATATGTTTGAGAGCATTGTCCAGATGCTTCTTGAACTCCAGAAAGCTCAGTGCCATGCAATATGGGAGGCTGTGTAAAATGGGTAGATAAGAATAGATCAACATAAAAGCAAAGCATACCTTTTGGTGAGTGTAATTGTGTTGGAAGAATTTATCTGGATAGATCATGACTCCATTCCTTGAAGGTTCTAAATTTTTCTACAATGTGGACTATTATTCAAACAGGAATTTTGTGTGTGGGCTTGATGCAGAAATTGCTCCATAGGACTTTGTATTAGAGGATGTTATTTGTAATACTCATTGTTCTGTCCCTTGCCCTTCAGTTTGTGCAAATCCTAGATCTCACCTCTTCTGAGCTTGTATTTTATTTGATAATCAGGAGAAAAGTCAAATCAATTAGAAACAGTAATTCTGCAGGAGTACAGCCAAGGATTTATAAATTCCCTGTCATTCCAAATTGGAATGAAATCCAGAAGATCAGTCTGGACCGAGTGGAACAAATGGCTGTGGTCTGGTTTTTTTCTTTCTTCTTTTTTTAATTGTACTCTATAGCTTTTAAATAAATTCAGAGTAAACTGTCTCATTCTCAAAGTGGCAGAACGGCCCTGGTTTTGTTAAAATTATTCTCAAAGTGTCTTCCAAAATAAAATTTGAACAGCAAACCTGATTTTAGAGTCTTTGAGATTATATATTGCCAAGATTCATACTTCGTGAGATTGAAAATTCCAGTCAGCTTCGGTTCTTTTTTTGTACTCATCACATCCACAGCTCAAGTTTTCCTGTGTAACTTTTTTTAATTTATTAAGGAGAAAATGAAACACTAGCATTCTGTCGAATTGCAATAGCTATATCACTGCTTTTAACTGTGTTCTCACAAAAAGATCCGTTAGTAACTGTGCTTCTACTTTCATTGTTGACTTACGTTGTCACAATCAGTTCTTGCATACAGATAGTATAATCGAGATTCTGCAATTAAGGTACTGCTTTACTTTGAAAAGCAGTATCAATGAGTCAAGCCCAACCTGTATGTGTACTTGGATCAAGTTGTCAGTGGACCCCTCTAAGACAAAAGGCTGAACTGCAAGGTAATTTTTCCATTCATTACAGCAGCTTTATGTTAATGAAAATCCAATAACTTTAATAGATTTCCTCTTAGTTGACACCAGTGCAAATGGAAGGGAAACCAGACCCCAAGCATTTTAAAGAGAAGAATGACAATCAGATTTGTCTTTCTCGGGTCATTTCCAAAGGCGGTTATAGTGAAGGCACCGCAAGCTGCAGTTTTGATCTGCAGCTAATGTGCATACTCATACATCACCTACAGACCTACACTTGTGGCCATACTGCAGAACCATTGGTTTGCTGTAGTGATCTGTGTGCCTCAGGGTGTGTAGGTTTGCCCTGAAGAGTGCTCTAAGGACCTGGCAGTATTTTCCTCCCTGGCATTAGTGTTTTTATAGAACAGTGCTTCTTTAAGAAAAGTTCAAAACATTGTGTATGTCTTGCACTATTGTGTATTCCTCTTTTGTAAGTGTAAAAGAGAGTTTTGGCACATGGGTGCATGCCCTCAAATATTGGTGATGGCCACACCTGCAGGCAGGTGTAGTTTTGTGGTTATGTGTAGAGAAAAGGTTTTATTCATTGTTCTTCTTTCGGTTCTATGGCTTTTATTTTCCGTTACTTAATGAGCAGGAATACTGCAGCACATTTTGAGATAATAAGAGTAATGGTATGAGGCAAAAACTGGAAAATCAAGAATCTCCTCTGTGGAGGGAAATGCGATCCATGAAGGCAGAGATAAAGAAGTGAGAATTTCAAATTCATGGCACACTAACCTGTTCCATTTTTTGATGTGTTAGAGATGTATCTGATGCTTATCTTCACTGTGCCATCACAAAGCTGAAGTATCATGTCAGCTTCAGAGCAGGATGAGCTAATACATTCTCTATATTAGCAGAAACTTTGCCCAAACTTGTGACTCTTATATTTAATTCTATTATTTTTATAAAAAGATTTTCCAACTCTATTGATATTTGTTTGTGAAAGACATTTTTCATATTTCTTTGAAAATTGTCTTTTTTGATTATTGTTTTTTTTAAAATCAAAATGGTATCAAACCAATTTTGTATTTGAATTACAGAAATATGGAGGAGGAAGAATTCTAATTTCATCCCTTTCCAACTTGCAAAGTAACAAAGGTATGTGCAATTTCATTTCTTAGTAAAATTCATTTATTTACCAGATCTTTTTATCAATCCTATTAATTTTTCATAATTTTTCATTGAACTTTGATTAAATTCCTTCCTTTTTCATGAGAATGTGGGGAGTTGGAATTACCAGAGGTGAGTAGGGAATTAGCTGCATCACAGGCAGATTTGTTTTGTTTGGCTCTGAAATAAAAAAGTTAGTGGGGAGAAGTTGTACAGAAGTTTACTTGTCTTCTCTCTGCGTAACTGTTGGTAGTCTGGGGTGCTTTTTAGTCCTCCTGTAGTGTTATTGCTATGAAAATGGACTACTGTGTCTTGTTTTGAAGTAGAAACTTGAAGTTCAGCATAGCATAGAGCAACTGTAGCCTCTAAGAAACAGCTCCAGCTTTTTCCTTCAGCCTTGCAACTTTTGTTAGTGCTTTTATGTTAAGATGGTGGTGCACCAGAACCCAGGGCTGACCCAGTTGCATCACAGCTCATGAAAACAAATTTCTTGAAGTATATTGCGCCAGACTGCTCATGCCCCTGGAGATGTGTTAAACTCATCTCTACAGATGTACACAGGGCTGCAGAACACTTTCAGTGCCTGATCTGAATACATCTTTCCTAGCGGCTGCTCTTCCTCAGTAGTGCTGAGGCCACAAAAGGGTGGAAGCGCTCAGCTTTGTATAGAGCAGAAAACCAAAATGCTCATCTCAGGGCCCTCATTGGAGTTTAGCCACTTGTGCTCAAGGCTGGCTCTGAAGTGTTGCAGCTGTGTTACACTGGAAAAGAGTTGTGAGAGAAGCCTCTCCCTCAGGAGACATATTTATGCTCAGACCCATGCCTGAGCTGTGTTGCAGCTGTGGCTGGCTGTGAACTCTAATGATCCTGACCTGATCACACTTGCTGACTTCCTGGCTTGGCTTCAGGCCTGCTTCATCCTTAAGGAATTGCCTGGTGCCCTGAGTGTGTGGCTGGCCCTGCCTGTGGTCACTGACCAGACCTACTCTGTTCTACATGCTCAGCTGCCTTGCCTGCCTTGCACTCTCATCTTCAGACCCTTGACTGCTTCTCTGTGAAGAGCAGCACATTCTTGCTGCTCTTTGAAGAAGTTGGAGTGCAATTATGCTTGCTTTTTCAGATGTGCCATTTGTTAATGACTCCATGTCAAACCAAGGGAAGTTTTCTGGTGTAGTACAGTCCTGTTTTGTTCTTATTAGCAATTGCTTCCAAGAAGAATAAGGCACAATGAACAGGGATTCTAGCCTGATGACTTTTTACGGTGGGATTATTACATGGCTCATCGTATTCCTGATTAAATATTCATAATAGTAATTACTTGTTCATATTACAGTACTTCCTGCATGTCCGAGCTAAGCTTAATGCTCCACTGTGCTAGGCAGTGCACAAATACAAACAACCTGGGGTGGAGGAGAAAAAATTACTCGAGAGATGACAGAGGACATAGTGAAGTACACAGAGATGATCCAAGACCAAAGATTTCAGTGTATTTAAAAAAAAAAAAGTATATTAGTTTTTGGAGAAAGAAGCATTGTAGTGTTGTCGGAAAATAGATGTGATTTATAAATTAGGTAGGAAATAACTTGCGTACTTCTGGCTGAGAATCTGCCGCTCAGCATTTTGAGAAGTCCTCTTGTCACCACCCAATTAGCTGCCTCGTTCTCAAACTCTGACTGCTGCCCAAATGGTTCAGCTGTTTGTCAGTCCTCCAAGGTGGGCTGCCAAGTGAGTGACCAAAGTGGCGGACAGCCACTTTGCTGTTACCTGGGGGGCTTAGGGTGGGAAGCTAGCATTTTGTTTTGGAAAACAGATCTGTTTTCATAAGGCTGCTAGCTAAGGATTTGGGAAACAGCCAATCTCAGTCAGCCCTTCAGTGTAAGTAAGGCTCTGAAACTTGTTTGTGGATAGATATGCTCTGGAAGTACAATCAATACATGAGGCTTCATTAAAAGGACAGAAGTGAAGTCAGCTCTGAGGAATCCAGTAGAGACCTTGAATGTACTCAGATCCCATGGAAAGGTACTGAACTCAGTGAACCCACAGAGAAAGCAAGATGCTGTTGAAAAGCTGCACAATATATGCTGCAACTCAACTGACATATTTAGAAGTTACTTTAACAGCAGAGCCTGAAGAAAGCCATGACTGCATCTTACTTTCCTGTTTAATCTATTGTATGCAGTTTACTTTTCAAGTGCATTATTTTACATACATTTATTTTTTCAAAAGCCTGTTTCTATTTCGTGTGTAATTCCCTTGTCATTATGCATGTAGCTGGCAGCTCCTCAAAATCATCTTTTGAAGTAAACGGCAAAACTCTGCTAAAGTCAATGGAGCGCTATCTATTTACATGTGCAAAACACTTCTCCAACAACAGTTAATATTATTACTTTGTTTTGCTGATGCATGAACATTGAGAGGAATAGACAATCTGTATTTTTTAGAGGTTCCATTTTGTTCTAGTCTAATTATTTACAAAAATATGATGGTGTTGTACAATATTTATTCAGAATGGGAGGGATTATATCGTCAGAACTACCTTTTAAACTGTTGGTGTTCTCTGCAGTGTTCTCTGGAATGGGAAATTTACCAGTTCTACAAGAATAGATTAGAATTTGTGGTTTGATGGTACAACAAATCTAGCCAAAGGCTTGCATTTGTCAGTTAAATAGATCCCAAACATTTCAGCTAAAGGACCTGAAACACTGAACTGGAGTTATTTCAAATTAAGGGAGTTGTCGTTGTTATTTTCTTTGCTGATTTTCGTTGTTGGTTTGGGTTTTTTTAGGTAGATGTGTAACTAAAGATCTCTGTCAGACAAAGTACTGCCAGCTTTCTTGTAAAGTTCTTAAATCTAGCATAAAGACAGAAGATTGTCCTAAGTTGTTTCATGTTTTCATTATTTCAGGGGGGTTGTATTAATGTCTACGCAGATCTAATGCCTACTATACTTAGTGATTATAATTCGTATTTTGAACAAGCTAGAAACTTTCTTGCTGTGTTCTTTTCTGTTTTGTTTTTTTTTTTTTTTCCCCTCAAAGCTTTAAGGATGAGGAGGGATTCTCTTGTTTTTCTTGAACATTAGCAAAATCAAATGGATGTACAAAACGAGGATGCTCTCTGTTCATATGAGCCACAAAAAGCCCCAGATGACTTTTATTAAGGTTGTCTCAATCTGTTGGCTGGTGTGGTCCTTATGTAACCTTCTCCAGGATATCCAGGAAACTCCAGACAGGCACTTCCTACTCAGTATACTAACTTAAGGCAATCCACTCTCTGGCAAATTAAGTCTATGTCGCATGGGATGATCTGTCATTCTACATCCCTGCAAAATCTAATTCCAAATCCCATTGAAGATATCAGTTGAAGTAGAAAACTTATCAATGACCAGTGAGATCTGTTTATGTTTTTACCTCCAAACAGCCTGAATTAATCTTACAGACTGTTTCTCTCACTTGTTCACAGTTTATATGTTGAAATTTGGCTCTTCAATAACAGGCAACAGAGTATCAAAATTAGTTTTCAGCTTTGTTCCTCTTCCTTAGAAGCTTCAGTTTTACTCCATACCATGAAATCCAGACTTGAAAACAATCTTCAAAATCATAGGTGCAATTCAGTATGTATGTTCTAACATTGCTGTTACAAGATTGGTCGGGAGATATGCCTGGAAGCACTATGAATTCTTTGGATATTTATTGTCTGTAGAAGTGTTAGCTGAGCAGATTGGTTTTATTTTTAAAGGCATAGTGAGGGTGGATTTTTTTTGCTACTCCTTTCATATTTCATTTTTCCTTGCTTAAGGAAAATTCATGTGTAAAATTAATTGTTCATGTGTTAGACTTTTTTGGAGTTGTGTTTTTTTTTTAAGGTCCAGTCTGTAGGATGTTAACCAAATGGATACCATACCATACCACAGATGGCCATGAATCTAGCTGAAGTGACGATTGCTAATACCCAAACTGGTGCGAATTGACCTCTTCATTAATAATTCCATACACAGTTCTCCACTGTCTGTCAGAAGATGTTAATTCATTTAGGCTTAGCTTTTCCCAGCATGTTTCTAAATGAGAGCAAGCCTACTGAATCTGGAAAACAACTGCAGTCCTAACATGTCTATCTGACACCATGATGCTCCAGAAGGCTCTTTTCTGTCTGTTATCTGGTAAATACTTTGCCTTTGTTGTAAGGCTTAGCTGGCTCCACCTTTCCTCATTCCTAGGAGGTCTGGTACTATCTCAGAATGACCTTGAGTCAGTACTTAAGGTCCATTTATAGCAGTGAGCATGAAGTGTACAGAGCGGGACTGCTGTGGCATCTTGCACATCTGGAGTTCAGCTGATCTGCTTTCTACCCCCTCTCTCAGATATTTCTTCCATGACCAATTTCAAATAAGTTGCTTCTGTAGCATCTTGTCTGTATAATGAGTGGGAATGCTTAGCTGTCATGGTAGGAGTAGAGAGTGGAAAAGAGAGATCAGTGATGCATGGTCAAACAAACTATGATACTATTGTAATAATATCTAGAAACAGTGGTCAAGCCCAAAGCCTTACGCTAGAAGTCATGACATGACCACCTATTGAAAGACAATGAAATAGCTTACAGTCTGATCACAGAAAACAAAGCTGGAGAACAGAAAGAGACAGAAAGACTTGAAGGTGATGCTGTTGTGCAGGAGGTGTTATTGAGATTGAAAATGCTATCTATTCCTCAGCATTACTGTCTCTAAAAGAAAATTAGAGTATTTTTCCCCCTAGTATTATACTATTAGCTTTCATGGTGTTAATGCAAGGCATGGATTTCACCAAAACAATTTGATTTAAAAACTATAAAATAAAATGCCATTTATTCTAGTACTGGGTTGGTGTTGTTTTTTTTTCTGAAGAAAATCTGTGCTTTACTCTTAATGGTACCATGGTACACCATTGGATTTTCATTTCCTTCCAAGCAATAATTGCTGAAGTTTTAATCTTTGTTTCTCATTTAAATTATCAATTCTCTGTACGAAAATACTTAAAAATTATTGCCGAGTAGTTTGAAAGCGGGTTAGAATAGGCTGCTTCTTTGCCTGGTTTCCTGATGAATTTTGTGGTTTTGTTGTTGTGGTAATTATAGTCTGCCTTAGCTTAGATTTTGCTATCTGCCAATATGAACCATTTAATTAGAACATACGCAATTAATTACTAATGGGCTTATGACTACATGAGCCTGGAGATATTGAAACGAGATTTCTCTGCTGGGAAGATATTATATTCTCAACATATGGTCTGAGCTTTGGATTTTGTGATTCTGAAGAGTAGATTATCTCCCAGGTTAGCAAAGAGTGAAAATTGAGATGTTAGAGGCAGGTTTCAAATGTTGTACTCAACATGCAAAGTGCTGTACACTTTGTCAGTAGCACAACTACAGGTGTTTATCTCCCAGCAGAGGTTCTCATTCACATTAGCTAACTCAAAGGAGGCAATAAGGAAAATACAACTTTTTTGTTTTTTTTTTTCCCAAGACTTTGGTTCAGGAATCACTTCTATCAACTAAAGTTTGAAGGGTTGAGCCATAATGCTGTTACCTGCAACTCTTACTGTAGATATTGTAATAGACATACTAGAAACCTTGTTTTGAAATCATGAAAAGTTTGAGAGCACGTCTGGTCCTGAAAAACAGAAACTCCTTTTTATGCTATGAAAATTTCAGCCTTTTAATATTCCCTGACCTTCCTGCTTGTGTAATGCTCTTGAACATGCTAAACTCTGGTTTGCATGCCTGCCTCGTATGCTGTTTGGTGAGGAAGAATGCATTTCTGAGTTTCATCCTGTAGTGGAAAGAGAAGCTTTCACAGGATATTCATGTGGTTAGCAGAGCTCAGAACAGATCCTGTGTCCCGCAGCTGAGTCAGAGATTTGTAATTTCTTATGGACTACACTGACTTAGAACCAGTGGCTTTGTGGCAAGAACACAATCTCATTTGTGGCATGCTTGTGGAGGGTATTGGAAAGTTGACTGCAGGAGTTGTAGTTGGGAAACCTTCCCTTTTTTCGTTCCTTTCTGTCTCTCTCTCTCTCTCTTTTTTTTTTTTTTTTTGACTTTATAAAAAGATGATTGGAACATTGAGTGTGTTTTATTCTTTTCAGTAAGGATTGAGATTAATTTTACAGTTAAGAAATGCATCGGATTCTTTATAGGCACCCTGAGCAGTATACGTATTTCTGCTGCCCCTAGGTAGCAGAATTTAAGAGGTCTGAAATCACAGGTAGAACACAAGTGAGCTATTTCTATGAAACACTTCAGATACTCTAGAGTGCTTAAAAAAAATAGGGATTTGATATAGATGGGTTTTTAATATTCTTCATAGAAATGGACAGACCTTTATAGATATTATAAATATTACAATGAATTTTTTAAATGTATTTATGAGCCCTGTAGGAACTTGCCTGATTCCCTCTATATTATAGTGAACTCCACTGCCATTATGCTCATGCACAGAATGCTGTTAAAACAGGCATGCTGGTATGTTCAGTCTTGTTTCAGGCAATGTAACTAATCCACTTGAATGCTACTGAATTGAGCCTGCAGGACGCATGTAGACATCAGAATGTTTGAGCGTCTGTGTATTATTGTTGGAACAATATTCACTCTTGCTTCACAAAATCAGGTCAAAATAAGAAATACTCTATACAAAAGAAAAAAAGATCAGTATCAAAGAGAAGGACAAGTAATACATGTCTTTGATTTGTCTTCGGGATGATTACTGAAGGAAGTAGCCAAATTAATGCATAACAGCAATTGGCTGTGGTTTGCACTCTTCTTATTTCTTTCTCAGCCTCATGTGATCAAATACTGTTTATGTTTCATGATACAGTGATGTATTTGATTTCCAGAGAAAAAGTTATTCCTGCTCATGTGCTGACTTCTTTAGGGATGTTGTGAGGACTATCTTTAGCTGTCTGTCTATGCCACTGGACCTTAGTTAATCACAGGTCATTTCAGTGTTCTGGAGGTTTAACCTGTAATGTCAGCTCTTCGCTGCTCAACCTCTCTGGAAGCAATCAGAGGATTCCTGCATAGTCCTTAGCCTACCAGCAGAGATTCACCAGTACCAGTATTCTTCTTTACTGTATCAAATCTGCTTAGTAATTTAATCCACTCAATATCATTACCAGCCCTCTAGTCCTGGAGCATGGGGATGTCTATATATGTGTGTGTATGTATGTGTATATTTACTTTAATGTATTAATTACGTCTATTATTTACTTTTGAAAGGGAAGAAAAAAAATTGCCAAATTCATTATTGTTGATAGATACGTGGGAGAAAGCAGATACAAGGGATAATGGTTTTAATGTATCTGGACTGTAAGACTTTTGGGACTGTTAAAAGTAGATTTGAAGTGAGCCTCCTCCTATTAAACAACAACAACAAAAAAAAAAACACCAGAGAAAAGAAGAATCAGAGAAGGAACTTTTAAGAAATACGTGGTAATGGGTGCAATCATTATGACTACAGCATCCTTTGCTTTCATTCAGCTTTGAGGCTAACCAGATTGGGTTTTGGTAAGTGCTGGCATGCTGGCAATACCGAAGAACAGTTCTACTGGTTTTTGGACCTGCTTTTTGATTGTGTTGTGCCTTACATTGTCCACATGTAAGAACAGGGATATGTACATTTATCAGAGATTGAAACTGCATATAAAATGGAGTCCCTTGAGAGCCTAGTCTAATTCCTGAAAACACAGACACATACGCACAGGGACATTACGTGCTCCACTGGCATTAAATATTTGTTTTCTTTCTGCAGTATTCATAACCTTGCCACTTGTACTGACAGATACTTCTAGCCTCTGCCTGGCTTTGGAGGAAGCCACTGCCTGGCTTCTCTGCCATTCTCAAGTCTGATGTTCTTTTGGGCAGAGTCTTTACAAAGCTGGCATCTGAAATTCTGAAAACAAATTGTTCTTGCCAGTAGTCCTGCTGCTAATTCCTATAAGCACTTGTACTCAAATAGAACATTTAAAATATCCTTTTCGCGCTCTAAAAACAGTTTGAGAATAGAGGGTTTTCTCCTATCCAGGGAAGGAATGAAAACATAAGTGTTAATATCTCCTTGTCTATTGAAATGTATCCACTAATTCTGGGAACACGGTCATTAATTCTCATGGTGTTTTTTTTGTTGTTTTTTTTTTTTTAAAAAAAAATTGTTGATCCACTGTGATGGTTTGCAGGCAGTAAAGTGAAGGTAGAAAAAATTAATACCCTACTATAAATTCTCTCTTTCAGAAGAATTCACAATAAACATAAAAAGATGAGATCAGATAGTTTAACTTTGATAACAAAAGTCCATTTTTAAATGCTAATTAACTCACCAAATGTACACCTTGTTTTTAATTAAGGTCTCTAATCATTTCACTTTAAAGTTCCATATTCTATTACAGATCAAAAAATTAAAAAAAACCCACAACTATGCAGACTCTTAAATTGTCTGAAAGGGACTAAAAAACTGATTAAAAAGAATGAAATCTAAGCGCAGAAGGAAAATTTAATGAGATCTCATGAACAATTAAAGAGACCATTTGCATTCTTCTAGGTCTATTGGAAAAAGAAAAAAGAAAAAAGAGGAACTGGAAGAAAAAAAAAGCTAAGGAAAGTTTAGCTACAATCACATGCTGTGAAGAGATAGAAAAGAGAACATTAAATGCTTTTCATGATTCCTCCTGAACCCCTCAATAGCACCACAGGATGCTTATTAGCATGCATATTGGTGTGACCTGGTTTACCACAGCTTTGCATTTATGCAGGTGCTTAAAACAGGTGTACAAATCTTCTCTATTTTTTTTCTTTCTCAGAACTCTGATAATATGGACAGGTTGCACAGTTTATGTCTGTTCTTTCCATTGGGATTTTATGGCCCCTTGGTTGCTGCAGGTGGCTTCAGACGATCTTGTTCAAACTGATTTATAATCCTTCCAAAAGAAAGCAGAAAAGTGAGTTCTCAGTCTCAAAGAAAAATTTCCTTCCTTTCGCATAAAATAAAGCATTTTGAACATGCAGGGTGTTTGGTGTGTCCCCCAAAGTGAATGTTAGTTACCAGAATCGTATCAAGCAGTAATTGTCACTGTGTTATAGCCCTGCTAACAACAGTGACATAATTGAAATATAACATCAGTTTTCCTGTTTAACTCTTCCCATCCATAACCATGTTATCTGACATAGAATTGGCTTGAGGGGGAAGTAATAGGTCGTGCAGCACAGGCTGAACCAGGTGGACAGCTGGGAACAGCTATGCATGTCAAACCAGACCTGAATGTGTTGTGTCTTTAGATCGTAAAAGTGGAAAAAATACTTAATACCCAATAATCTCTTAAGTACCTTTAAGTCTAATCTTGCAGAGTTCTACCAGTGATGTCAACAGCACTGATGTTGGAGAGAGATAATGGAGCTCAGAGCTGTGGGAGGTTCTTCTGGGAACTTAGCTCTTCCCTGCAGGATCATCCTCATGCAGTTCACTGAACGTCTTTCAGTGACTTTTTGAGAGGGATCTGTTTTGCAGAGCCACGCTTTCCCTGTGAGACCATAGCCCTCCACTTTGTAGTCATTTAGAAAATAGGCTAAGAGAATCAGCTTCTGGAAAGATTATAGAAAGACCATATTATGATGATGAATTTGGTGTTCATTCCTATCTGATAGGATTAAGATTCAGAATTATTTTGGAGGCTTTACATCCAGAACAATTCCTCTGTTTTTCAAGGTGAAACCTTCTTTTTTTTTCTTTTCTCCCCTCTTCTTTTTCCTTTCCTTTCTTTCTTTAAACCTCTTACATAGGAAAACAATTATTCAAGCTGAAAAGGAACTTGTAATTCACACACAAGCAAGCAGAGAGGTGAAAGAGCAGCCTTCAAGCTATTAGAAATGTTGAACTGTGTAACTCTAAATGGTGCTGCTCTAATCGATGTTTTACCTAGCAGGAGAGGAGAAAACTCAAGCAAATAGTTAGCAGTTATTGTGCTTTCAGAAAGAACACTGTCACAGACATCTTCCTACAAATGCCACATCACTTGCTAACAAGTTGTTCTGGGAGAATCTTCTTGCTGATTTATGTGCTGCCACACAATTATTTTTCAGTCACTGTGAACATCTTGGATTTCTCCTTTTCTTATTATACAATGAAAGATTGCCCTGAACATGGACAAGAGAGCCAGTTAAACAGTTCACTTCTGGATGCTGGGAGCACACGAAACTAATGAACATCCTGTTCTTCATGCGTTATGTGCATGGAAAACTATGGGAATATATATTATTTTCTGCCTTAACCATGAGGTAGCTAATATATGATTATTATGCCTGGAGTGTGGGGGACCTATTCCTTTTAATCCAACAAATCAACATCACAACTTAAATTTAGCACTAAGCACTTCTGAAAGGAGCAATGTTCCCTCTACTGTTACAGAGGAAGAGGAGTACCTGTAGGTAAGGCATTAAATTGGGAGTCAGGGGACTCAGGGTCAGTTTCTGGTTCTCTGGAAGGGTTTTGTGATTTTAAACAAACCACTTTCCTGCCTGACTGCGGTGCTCTGAGATAACACGGACACTTGGGAGGGATGTGAATACCGCACAGTGAGTGGGGGCTAGCGTACTGCTAGGCAAGTTCTCTTTTCTCAGTCCTGTGACTTTTTTTTTTTTTACTTGTCAGGAATATAAAAGAAAATTGAAAGTTTTATGTTAAGTAACAAAGCTGATGCTAGCTGCAGCACTGGGTAAGAATATCCGCTTTTAGGAGGCATGTAGGGGTTTCCTTAGAACATGAGCTGTTAGTTGTTGAACAGCTTCTGGGATGTTTTAGACACTTTAAAACTGTAGGAATAATTCACATCTCATTCAAGGGCAGGAAATATGGCCCATTATTATTGGTGGTGATGGTATAACTAGGAAAATCTGGTATCCTTCTGTACCTCTGATGCCCTTAAAATTATACACCTTTGTACCTGCACTTGGAGAGTGCACCCTTCAGGAAAGCACAAACCTGTGTCTTGTGGCCTAGTGGTGACTTGGTGCTAGGAGACTTTGAAGGAAGCAGAAAGGCTTCATACGTTTATCATTGGGAATATCTATTTTTATGTTTTGCTTTCTATTAGTACATGCAATTAAAACTTTCCCTCTTCAGGAATTAATGCCTGTATTGCTGAGAGAAACTCTGGGCTCTCTAGCCAAGATCTGTAGTCAGTAACACATCATTAATAGTAAGTAAAAAAAGAAAACCTGCTTCGTATGCACTTAAATTTATGTTCCTCATTGTTTTGCCCTTATTTTTGAAGGAAAATTCCTTCTGCTTTGTGAATGTCACCTTTTACAAGTGACAGGAGGATCAAGTAAAATGCTATACATGTAATTATAACCAAGCTATTGGCAGCCTGTAACACAGTGTAGGTGACACAACTAATTTTGCTGTTGAGACATAATTTATGTGGCAAGTTTTACACGTAGCTGTAGTTTGTACAAGTTACTCTGTCTCCAGAGACAGGCAATGCATATCGCTTTGACCATGAGTCAGCCATAAACCTGCATATCCCTTCCTCACAATGTCATTCGCATGTGAGAAGCTGCCCTGTGACATTTATCTCAGTAGCAATTAATTGTGTCACCTCTTGGAGAGCTTGTCTTGTTTCATAGATGTTTTTGTTTAAACTCAGATCAGATGTTTTGCATCCAATCTTCTACTTTGAATTTTGTCTGCTAAGAAAAGTAACTAATTAATATATAATATCTCATGGTCTGCAGAGAAATTTTGATAGTTTTTGTGTACTTATCTTTGCAAGGCTCACCAGATTCTGTTTATGCATATTTTAAGTAACTCCATCCTGATATGCACTTGACTCTCTCAGAAGTAATATTGCAGCCATGCTGGTTTGAAAAACAAAGCAACAAAAACACAGCAGAAATCTCTGTTCTGTTCTCCCCCAGACAAACTCTTCCAGGATAATTAATTAATTGTCTTAGCGGCTAAGCAGCTAATGAAGCTTTGTTCGCCAGCCTTGCCGCATTGACTGGTTACTGAAGAGACAATGTAGTGCCGAGGATGAGCTGAATTATGGACAAAAATGCAGGCTTGTTTACTTTATATGCCTGTAAGGGATGAACATTTTCAACTTGTTTATTTATATTAATAGCATTTGTAGGCATGGAATTGTATAGTCAGCTTTTAAGAGCCTTAAGGGTTTCTTTTAATTTTCAAAACTCAGATTGTTTATTTAGAGGTACAGACAGATCACATATCTGAGAAGAGCGTATATTTTAGGGTTTATGTTTTTCTTTTTCAACTTGAATTATGTGGGAAAAATCATTTTCACTTCTAGTCCTGGTCACAATGCTTTGGATGAGCAAAATTGAACACTGTCTTATATTTGGGGTAACCATTTTTTATCTGTGCAAACTGACTTATAAATGCTACTGTTGTAATCATCCAGTGTTTCATACTTGCTTGAAGGACTACTCGAGAGAAGTCAGCCAGTTATTGCAGTTGCTTTCAGTTCAGTCCAGCTGTGTCTTAGACACTAGAGACCCAGATTTGTTGGAGTAATGGGATAGTTCTTGTTTTAACATCAACATACTAGAGAAAAGAGTATTTTTTACACGTTTATAACTGGAAATGTTAATGACTAAGGCCACTGCAGACTTTTTGTTTCATGACCCTGCTTGAGGAAGATCTGTCATCTTCCTCTTAATAACGGTGACTGTATTTTGGTGTTCAGTTACTCAAGGAGGGATAATTAATATTACCCTGATCTTGTCAGGGTCATCCTCACTGATTGTTCTTTTGTTCCAAGGAGATGTTTTGATACAGTCCTGATGGATCTCCTTTTATCTTGTGTCCTGGCCAAAGCCTATGTGGTGCTATCAGAAGAGATAATGAATAGAGATTGCTGTGATGTCTGCATTATACAGCTTAGTGATTTACCTGGTACATAATGGATATGAGAGCATGGATGAAGGCTCCCTGTTGAAATTCAAGCTGATTTATGCAATGTTTGTGGACTAGAATATGACCCTACAGAGCTGTTTATGTACATATCTTTAATTTGAAATGATACACCCTGCTATTTATTGTTCAAGCTAATATTCCTCTCTTTGGAGGCCAAGGCAATTAATACATACAAACTCAACTTTCCCGCAGGAAACAAGCTGTGGTGAAGCCTCACCACATCCTTGATGCCTATCTGCTAACTGCATTGGTCCTTTCTTTCACGTGGCAGTGTGTTGTCAGTCTTGGCTACTGTCAGTGGCTCTTTCCATTTCACTTCTCCATCTCCAGCCTTTCCAAAATAAGCAACAAGAGTTCAAACTTGGCCTACAAACCCAAAATATTCTGGGCAGGTTTGACATGTGGTACTATTTCCACTAATCACTGAAATTTTCAAAACATCAGTTGCTGCTTTTAGGGATACTGGTTCCAACTTATGTTTAGACAAAGAAAAAAAAATCTTAGTCTCATGTGGTTAAGATGAATTATTTTCACTAAGCCAGAACACCTAAATCATAACAGTGAAATAATTTTTAAAATAGCTTTTAATGCATCTGTCATTCTTTTCATAACTTAGTTACTAAAACTCTAGCAATATTTTGTATTCTACTATTTTATCTGTAATTATAGCATTAGGTCAGCCGAATGTAATTTTTTTAGAAGGAAATAACTTCTATTAAATCTGGAAGGTTCAGTTAAACCACTTTAAGTTGTTAAAATAATTGCAGAACTTAAAGATAATTGATATTCTATGAATAAAAAAAAATGGAGCTATTACTTGATTTATTCAGATTGAATTTAAATCATAAAATGCTGTACAGTTCTTTGTCATTGCTTTCTGTGTTGTGAATGAAGTCTAACACAGCATGCAAGAAGGAGAGGAAAAACAACACCCCGTGTTCAAATCCAAAAGGTCATGCTCAACATTCACTTATTTCTTAGTCATATAGTTCTTCCCATGTTCAGTGATATTCTAGCTGAGCAAATCCCAAGAATCAAGCAAATGTCCTAATCTTGCAAGCCTATCTGTGAAAGTTCATTTACTGCTGGTGGATCCGAGAATAGTTTGGCTTTGGAACTGTTTGGCTAAAAGACTGTATCAGTACATGTCAAGAGGGTCCTGGGAATACAGGTAGTGTACTGAAACCCTGTGCCTTGCAAGAAGTAAGTAAAACTACTATTGAA
Organism: Numida meleagris; assembly: GCF_002078875.1. NCBI lineage: Eukaryota > Metazoa > Chordata > Aves > Galliformes > Numididae > Numida > Numida meleagris. The sequence goes on along the minus strand of NC_034410.1, from coordinate 66,806,161 downwards.
TGGTTCAAGTCTTATAGACCTGGTTCTTTTATCATTTTGTAAGTTGGACTGTAAATTTATTTATCCTTCAACAAACAAAGATGTCCTGGGATAGGAAAGGATAAGGGCAAAAAGAAACTTGGGGGCAGAAAAATGCTTCCAAAGGAAAACTGACTGGTGAAGCAAAAGCAGCAGCAGAGAGCTGAAAAGGGCACAAGAAAAAGTTGATGAGCAGAGCACCCCAGGGCACATCTTGTTTCCAGAAGTCATCCAGCAAAGGGATTTCAGCTGCTTCAGTGCTGCTTGTGTGACTGAGCTGTAACTTTGACTTCAGTTCATAGCAAGCTGGCAGTGGTAATCTTAGCAGTCATGCTCACCAGCAGAGCAGGTCTACCTTTCTTCATACCCTATATTTCTAATCACCATCATTCAGACCGGGGCACTAGTTGCTAGATGTCATGGCTTCCTCTCTGAAGATAAATATGGGTTGGTTTTGTTTTACTTCACCAGAGAGAGAGAGAGAGAGAGAGAGAGAAGGAAGTTCATACACCACTCAGTATTAACCATACTTACACAGCAAGCAATTGCACTTTATGAACTCACTCCCTGAAGGCATCAGGGATGCAAGTCAGATGAGATACTCTAAGGTTGTTTGTCTTATGCTTCTTTCACATGAAAAGTCTCAACCAATTCAGTATTTTTGGATCATAAGTGTACTAATGATGAAAGTGAGAAAGGCAAAGAAAGAGCTAATGGACTAAGAATTGGAGCTACTGTTGTCAAAGCAAATAGCAAGAAAACAGAAGTATATGATTGAGTTCAGCCTTCTACACCTCAAATAATTTCTTGGTGACCTTTTCTCCGTAAGTTGTGTTAAGAGCTAACTTAAATCATTCCTGCTGTCATCAATCCTGTTTTCACTGCTGCAATTGGAAAGATGTACTACCAGTGATCAATTAGAAGACACTACTGCTTTTATAGTGCTGTGGCCCATGAAACAATAGTGTCGTATGAAGACTTCTTTGTCCTTCTCAGTGTCCTTGATACCAAAGACGACCCGTAAGAGGAACAAAATAGTGAGTAATGTTCTGTACGTGCTTCATTTTCTTTCACTGTAAATTGAATTAACATAGCCCTGAAAATGGAAAGCAACCAGTTGAAAATGAGTGCGTGCCTTCCTCTGTGACCCATCTAAGTCTATGTAACAAGCTGTAAAAGCTGTTTCAGCCTCTTCTCAGTTGGCTGAAGAGCAGCTTCTAATTAGCTACTTATCTAGTAAATGAAATAAAGTGAATCCTTATGGTATACATTGTGGCAAATGCAGGAGGAAGGGGAAAAGTAATGCCAGGGGTTGCTTCAAGGTATGAAGTCCGGGTTTAGCAAACTGCGCTTTTTTAAATACATATATGTTTTAAATTCAGCATATGTTTTTATCATGCTGCTGTGCAGGATACGCCATGTGAAGAGGCCAGTATCTCTCATCAAGGTTTCCTGGTACAACACAATATAGATTGCCCTACTCGACTTTCATGAGAATGCTTCCCAGGGACTTAAGGGAGTTGCATAAATTGTCCGTATGATTCATACAACTTATTAAGTAAATGCTCCATGTGTTGCCAGTTGAAGTGGACACGTTTCAATTAGCAAGTTTATGTATCAGGCTCTAGCAAACTATAATTGATTCGGGTCATGTGTCTACACTCACAATTGAGATGGTCAAAAGCAAGGTTATTGCAGATCCCATGGGTGGTAAAGTCCCCAGCTGCGGGGGAGGGAGGAGAGTGTGTGTGTGGAGAAATGTTATATTTTGGTAAAACGATGTTATTAGCCATTAGGTTGTTTTGTTTTTTTTTCCTCACACTGCCTGAACAGTTTCATTTAGGGATTTGGGGTTGGTTTTTTGACAGCAAAATTAACATATGCTGTTTCACCCAGGATAAGTTCTCACAGCTGCTTACCTGAAAAACTTCAATACACCTGTGATTTTTCAGAAGCAAATTCTTCACAATTATCAAGGTGTTTGTGTCTGTCATAGTCTGCTCAGGTACTGATGAGTTACACTTTGCTGAAAACCTCTCTGATTAGTAGACTCAGATACAAATCTCTCCATGTTTTGTGTTCACTGAGCACACTCCCTCTCCTCCTGCCTGCTGGGAAAGAGGAGCCATGAATATACCATCCTCAACCCAGGAGGCCTCAGGACAACATTTCAAAAGCAAGAAGAATTTCCCATGCAGGCAAGAGAACAGGAGTAAAACAGCATGGTGATATGGCAAGGTTGTCCGCATAATTTATGCTTGTGCAGCTCATTTTTACTGCAAGCTTCCTATAGTAGAGTTATCAAAATGACTGTGTTACAAATGCCTCTGCTGGTATATATTCCTGGCCTTTCAATACATAATTTCAGACTATGGCAGTGTTATCATGCTTGTTTTTAATGATGATACTTTGATGAATAATAAATCTTATAAGGAGATTGCTGGGAGTTGGAAGCTGGTTTGTCCTATCTTTCATATGAAAATGAGGAGGAAAAGAATATGGATAGTCACCAGAGAAATACAGAAGAGTCCCCAGAGTCCAGTTTGGGGTAGGAAGGTATAGGTTCATAGGGATATGCTGGAGGAGAAACAATTGATCTTGCTGTAGAGGGACTGTTGAACATAGTATTGATCTGAAAGTCTGTAATGATGAGAATAAATGTTATAGAAGAGAGATCTTTGGCCAGCCCAAAAAACCTGGGTCTGCCTTGAGTAGCCTTTGATTTTGCTGAGGAAACTGAAGGGAGATTTCCATATGCAAACTGAATTAAGGGACATCCTTCTTAAATAAAGCTGGATCTTGCACCTCCATGAATGTCTGAAAGAAGAACTGATTTTAAGCACTGTGTGAGCTCACCTATTCATCTCTATTGCCTGACTTTATTTTTAGGGAGAAACTGATTGTGTGTTCAGAAACAGTATGTGTGAACCGCTGTGTGAATCTTTTCACTAACATCTCCAGAAAGGTTTAAACCTGCAGGTTTACATTTGCAGGAGGAAAGGATTTTAATAATGTGCAAGGGACAGCCTCCAAGTATCAGGTACTGGGGAGAGCAGTTGGCAAGAGACTTGGGTGCAGGTGCTTCAGGAGCTCCCATAAGCCACCAACATGCCAAGAGACTCTTAGATTAAAGGTAGTGCTTGAGCTGACTTTTAATTTTAAGCTTAAATGCAGGGTAGCCTTTATCTGAAGCAAGAATCTGGTGACTGGGACGGAGGATATGTGGTGAGATCGCTATCAGATTCAGTGGGACAAGTTTGGTATAGATTGGAAAACCAAAGCTGACTGGGGTTCATGTAGGTACAAAGCAGAGGATGAGTGGGATGTTAGGCTGAAGAGCTTTGGGAATGATGTGGGACTGAATGTGGGCAAAATTTGTATGGGAGGAGTACGTAATGAAGCTTGAAAATAATGGGAAAGAAGAAGCTGCCACTCATCCTGTAAAACAGATTTATTTTTTTTAAATAATCACCATTGCACACTTGAAAAAATGGCTCTGATCTGGAGAACAGAGGAAAGATGCTAAAAAAATACATGCCTACTTTCCAGCTGTGGAGATCAAACTCCTCAAAGGTTTACTCACTCCTTGACTTAAGTGACAGAGGTATGTGCAACATATCTAAAAATTTTCATCCTGCAGTCTGATGCATGTAGGAATGAAACGGGAAATGCAGGAGTATAGTTTCTGACCCTTGACATTTGTTTTGGTTTGCTTTTTAAGTTTGTGGGTGTTCTACCAAAAACTCCACTGTTCAAAGAATGCTTCAAGAAAGCAGGCTGTTAGCATTTCTTATTAGAAATGTTAATCAGTGTTTGCTTTTGACAGTAATCTCAAAGGGTTATTATGAAGAGAAATTAAGGTTTATGAAGCGCTTGGTTACTATAATGGTAGACTTCCTAGAACAGCCTACAAGGAAAAATAGATAAAGTGGTGTGTGGAATATGCTGCATGGCAAACTGTACAGGGACTCACACTTTAAACATTCAAATTAAAATATTAAACAGTGAAAATCATTTGAAAAAGCCTGACTTCATAAAATTAACATTGTTTTGTTTTCTGAAATTAATGGATGTATATATTCTGTAATCTGGAAATATTATATGTATGTGATTTCAACTTGTACAAGTCACTGTTTTTCTCTTCTTGCAATAACAGATGGTGATTTGTTGAGTTCAACCAGTAAGCTGAGAAGAGTGAGTTTTCTTTGCATCTAGCTGTTGTCCAAGCTTTTGTTTCAGTGACTTTAAAATGGATGTACCAGACTGTATAAATTTCATATTACACTTCAAGTACTTCTGGATTCTAGGACTGCTTTCTCTTCTTAATTATACTGGAGGGGGTGAAAGATATAATTTGTGTTCATTTTAATTAATTTAAAAAAGACGAAATGAACATTTTAGTATAAAATTACTTCATGCTTCTGTTTGTGGCCTCTTGAGGGCAGTAGTCTTTCAGAGCTACAGAAACAGATTTGCCTAACTTTTCAGTCAAAGCATGCTCCTTGTAATAATCATAATTATCCATTGGCAGTGCAGAGGGATGCTAGAATTCATTGTGTCATTCAATCAATAAAAATGCTGCACTCAAAATTTTCAAGCCAGTTTGTTCTTAAAAGTGTCACACAAGCATTTCTATTTGTGTTTCATTATGGTATAATCTGTATAACTGGACCATATGTTCAGCTAAAGCTAGGCCTTACTCTGAAAATCTCCAACTATACTAGAAATGAGAAAGCTTAGAATAAATCTTTTTGTTTCCTTGGAGATAAGGAGATTTCACAGATCTTAGAGATGAACACTGCAAATCTGATTGTCTTCAGCCTTTCAAAACCTTCTTGTAGCTAATGAAAGTGTATCTTGTGTATTTTGCCATACAAATGCCATTTTTTTTATACTCTAGTGTTAAAATACTGCAGTATGGCAGGCAGATGTGAGATCCAAGACCCTCTGGTATTCGTAATGGGACCTCACTGCTTCCTTGCACCTGAGAATGTTTAAACTTTCTAGTCAAGTAAAGTAATTGTCCATTGGATACAAATCTAGTTTGACTTGATTTACAGTCAAAACTGTGGACTTATGGCTCCAGCAAAACCTGGATGGAAAAAGAGGGGAAACCATATTCTAACCTTGTCCACATCTTCCTTATGTGACATAGTCACTGACTATAATGCTGGTCTTCGGAGCAGGAATTTATACCACAAACATTCCTTTCCAGATGAGAATCCTAAGCCCTAGGCTACACTATTAAGCTCTGTTTTGTACTCTGCAGCACAAAATAATATGATTTCTGTTCTGGTAGAATATCCTCAACAGGCTGGGTTGTGTACCATCATCATATATAACAACTGCATCCAGGTCCCTTTCTTTGAGAGAAATGTGTGTCTGCACCTGCAAGCACAGAGGGAAATTTATTCCAGAAGTCCTACTTCTCCCACAGGAATGTTCTAAATGCAGGCTTTTAATGTAAAGTAGCTTTTCTTTCTCCTAGTGTTCTTGATTTCCTTTGTTTTCATGTGTGGCAACCGCTGTGGTATCTGACAGACCTGCCTGTGTGACAGCCATGTCCAACCTATGGCCACCCCCTACCCCATGCCATCATGGCAGTGTCTCTGCCCCACAGAGTGGCCTGGCCTGGTCCTGAGCATGTACCCATTGCTCACAACAACCAAACATCAGTGTGCGATCAGCTCTGCCTGGGCTGAAACTGGGACATGGAGGGGGCACAGTGCAGTGCTGACTCAAGTGATGGCAGATAATTGCATGCATTTTGATACATTGGCTAAACACAGTGCCATGAACAGTGAAAAATATGCAGCCATGCTTTCCGTTTTCATAAAGGAATTTGAGAATAGGTTTCAAGAACGCAGATAAATCATCAGGTTTTTTGTATAGCAAAATATGTTGAGAAACAAGCCTAATATCTTGTAATACCTATTGGTTTAAACTTTAAAAGTCTGAAATATTTGAAGCTGGATAGATATTCTTGACTAATATTATGTGCTAGTGGCAAAAACTTTGCTGTCGTCTATTTTTCACCTAGAGCCTGCTTTACTACTAAAACAAGACCGTGTTTGGCTTTCATAATGACTTGTTTAGAAGCTCCTTAAAATGCAAACAGATTTCACTATTATGTTCTATTATGAGCTACCAACTGCAATTGCACTTCCACTTATCAAAGTTATCATACGAGTTCCATCCCTGCAAGCGGAGGAAGATTTACACAAATATGGCATGGCAATAACAACTTTGCATGCATGTCCTATTTATGTATTTCTTGCCCACTGAGCCAACGGAGCCAGGTGTTACAAGTGTCCCCAGTCTTTGCAGTACTCTGCTCAACCCTGCTTCCCTATTCCCATCTGCTTTCTACCTGTTGGGCTTTGAGCTTTGCTGAGTAGAGGAAACTGGTCCAGGCCAGCCACTCTCTTCAGGCACCAGGTTTCTGATTGAAAAAATGATGCATTCAGTCATTTGAGGTTGGATGCTGTCATGCAGCTAGACCTTATGTGCAAGGAAGGCAAAGATTTTTTTTAGTCTGCATCAAGTCAGTAAATGGTAGGACTGCAGTTGATCTGTGCCTCTTCACTCCTATCAGTTTAAAGGGTGGCTGCATTAGATTTGCTGTTTTGCCCATAGGTAAACTGCTCCACAGCGTGCTATTTCTCTCACTGTTAAAATATAATACTGGTTTTAAGCATGTGTATGGGACATGGGTGCCTGGCATCCTCCCTGGGTCTGCTATGTGAGGCAAGGCCCCACCACAGGGCACGGCTGGGCGCCCTGGGGGGAGCCTGGGGAAGAGATGGCACAGCACTGCTGGCAGCCACAAACGGGGGAGAAACAGTCCTATCTGCACCCTGGGGAGAGGAGGAGGAGGGCAGGAGGGGCTCCAAGCACAGCAGAGTTGGGATCCCCAGCAGCCCTGGGCAGGAGACCCTGGGCTTTCCCTCAGTCCCTGGTAGTAGGCAGTAAAAAACATGCCCAGTTCTTTATGCAATTCAGAGCGACAAACATTGCCCTTCTGATTCCCCTCACTCCCTGGAAACCAACATTTCAAAAGTAAAAGTGATCTTCAGTAATCTATTCCAAATTATGAGCTACCAGCAATAGCTGGGGTTGCAGTTTGGAACTATAAATTACCGTGCATAGATGATAGCTAGTCATTTTATTTATTTTTCCCTATAAAGCTTCCTGTTGTGTTTAAACTGCTGTAATCCTTAGAAGTGAAAGAATACGTGGGGCATAAAAGCTGTCTTACTGTAAAATTATGAGACATGCGCAGCACTCATCAGATGCAGGAAAACCAACTCTGCTTTTTCTACTTCAAATATTAATTAAACTAAATATATATATAATGTTTTATTTTTTGTCGAGAGAAATGGCATCAGTTATTGCTATCACCAGCAGTGCTGTGTGAATTCTTAAAGAGGAGAGAGCCAAGGTGCAACTTACTTTCCAAATAGAGATGTACGGAAGGGAACCTGATGTGTTCTGACAAAATAAAACTGTTGTGCAGCCCTGAAGAAGTGTTGGTATGGAAGCAGAGGCAAAGAAGCAAAAAAACAGGTTGATCTGGAGACCAAGGGCAAGGCTAAGCCTTCCGAAAGAGCAGCTCATACAATTGAAGTTAGCAAAATCCTCCATACTTGTTTCTGTTCTCAATTTGATTTGACACAAACTCTCTCTAATTGCTGCATTTAAGAGTGAGAGTCTTGCCTCTGGAAGGCTTTTGTTTTTTTTTCCAGTCATTTTTTTCTTCTAAGTCCTACTCAGGGTGAGACAGAATAGCTGGTATCTGGTCCAGGATTTCTAGGCTGGTTATAATGAGAATCGGGCCTGGGCCTTTCATGTCATTGTGCAGAGAACAAGCCCAGGGTGCACGTTTCAGAAGGCAATGCCAGTGCTGTCCAGAAGGTTCAAATGATTTTTTGTTTCAAGACCTCAATTAAATAAGACCATTGCTTGGCTGTTATGTCAATCGGCATATTTGCCCTGCACGCGTGCAATCTTCCTGCTGGAAATCTGAGCTCTTTGCTGTACTACATACAAGAGAGTCTATTAGATCAAATAGAGGCGTCCACAACAGCATGGGTTTCAACTAGGTTTTATCTGGTTAAAGATATATGCAATAAATAAAATCCCTTTCTCCTGTTGTGCTATTTCTGAATTTGTTTTTGATATCTCCAGTAATGTCCCTACAAATTTCTGGATAATGCACTAAGAAAGGACTGGATTAAAGGTAATTCAGTATAAATTACAGTGTTCATCTAAGGGAGTTTCAGTGGCAGAGATCAGAAATTTATATGTATTAATTTTGTAACTTCTAGCTGTGGCAGTTGCATGATTTCTCCCTTCTAACTGCAATGAACGTAATCCTTTTTTCTTGGACAGTTAAGAGAGGTGCATTTGATGCTTTTTTTTTTTTTTAAAGTTGTGCAGCTTTCCTTCTCTTCTGTTTCCCTTGAGAATAAGCAGGTAACTTGAAGGCAAAATGTAAGCATCTTTGTCACAAATTTCTTCTGAACACGTTCCTTTCCCATGCAATTTTGAGTTGGGCTATAGTGAAGAATTTATGGGAACTAAAAATAAAAGTCAAAGATTGGCTCTGTTTTTTAATTTCTTTGAACAAGACATTCCTTAACTAAACAGTGACATAGAGATAATTTCACACCCAGATTAGTGGAGCATTCCCTATGTGGAGTATTTATCATGAGAATAAAGTACAGAGAAATGATATTGAAGAGCTTATGTGATGGTATTCTTTCCTTCCCTCTACTTGTGTTCTTTTGGTGGGTATGGAACAGGGATTGTAGACACATAGGGTGGGTGGAAAAGACAGGGAGAATCAGCAGGCTGGGAAACCACCAGCATTTGCAGAAGAAAGCCTTCCACTGTAGTCATGTAAAGAACCTCTGGGAGGTTGCTGAATTACTCTCTGCAATCTCTGACACGTGTAGGAGGAAGAATAATAGTGTTAGGGAGAGTACATAGAGACAGACAGACATGGGTGTAGCCTGTAAGTGGACAAATTCTCTCAAATAAGTCCTGAAGAGCCACGTCTCTGTGGGGATATAGGGAGGGAATCATGACAAACAGAAGCTCATGGCCTTCATGGGGCTTTTCTTTTTCAGACAAAATTTACTTTAGCTCCATTGAAGTTCTGTTTGCACGTCCTGATATATTGTTGACCTTACCCTCACAGCTTAAATGCCTAATAAATTTTTGAATTCTTCCTCTAGGTATAATTAGGGGAAAGTGCTATTAAAGCACTGAAAGAAACAATACAAACAATGCACAAGAGAAGGAGTTGTCACCCTTTCTGGCAGTCTAATTTCTTCTGTGCTTCTTGAACTATTTCAGATTAAGCTCTCCTTCTTCAGAAAATAAATTCCAATGTTAAATATCTCATACCTGTGTTCTCTGATCACTGTTCAAGGCATTGCTGGATTTTTATCTGCCTACCTCTGACAAAAAAATAATGATTACTTGCTTTTTGTATTCTTTGCTGAACTCGATTCAGAACTACAACCACCACCTGTAACTTTCAAACAACTGTAGAAAGGGGTTCCACTGTTATTTGAGTGCTTTTTAGTATGCTTGATCCAGGCCACCCAATTTGAGGCATAGATGAAGATGCAGGCTTTACTGAAAGAATCTATAACCTTGAGGAAATAGGTGCAAAAAGAATACAATGGTGCCCCGGCTATAGCTGATGCAAGATAAAGAACCAAATGGTACAGATATTGCTGCTAGCTTCATATACTCCATCTTCTACTTTCTTTGGGGATCAGTATTTATTTGGCTGTGCTGTGTTAAAGAGGTGAACAAAGACAGGTGATATCACAAGTAATGTTTGCTTTTGAAAGTGGTAAGGTGAAGAAGGGTGTTAGAGAAAGGAAGTATCTTGGAAGATGAATGGGGAGGATAAAACACTTGCTTTTTATTCTGTATTTTTTCAGCAGTTTTTGTTGAGACACCTGAAGTAATAGCTCAAACAAAGCTGGACACGGCAGGTTTCAGAAAACATCCTCTGCCTTTGCTCTTCTGTTTTATTTACACCTGTTATTCAAAAGGCAGCAGATGCAGAAGCTTGGTGGAGTTCAGCAAATAGCTCAGTTTGTTGTTTCTTGATAGAAATATCTAGACATTTTCATATATCCATAGTTCTCGGAAATCCAGGGAACTAGAGGAGACTGTACAGGAACTGCAGGCACAGGAGAAGGAAAGCAGATATAAAACAGAAGACAAAGTAGAGTTGATGTATCACAGGTTGCTACTGATAATTAATTGCAAATTCAACAGAAAGGGAGAATGGAATTCAAACAAGATATCAAAGTGGAAATTAGAAGATAAACTGTAGGAGGACATTCATTGGGAGACTCAGACAAGATGGAAAGTAGCCTGAACAGGCAAGTCAAATCAAACAATAGAGATTTTTTTCTAATGATTTTCTCAAAATCACAGAATTGTGGGGGTTGGAAGGGACATCTGGAGATCTAATTTAACTCCCCTACTAAAGCAGTTCCCTACAGCAGGCTGCACAGGAAAATAACCAAGGTGGGTCTTGATTGTCTTAGAAAAGGATGCTCCACAACCTCTCTGGGCAGCCTCTTCCAGTGCCCTCTAACCCTCACAGGAAGGAAGTTCTTCACGGGAAGGAAATTCCTGTGTTGCATCTTGTGCCCATTGCCCCTTGTTCTGCTGCTGGGCACCACTGAAAAGAGCCTGGCCCCACCTATTTCACTCCTGCTCTTTAGATATTTATAATCAATGATGACATCACCTCTGAGTCTTTTCTAGGCTGAATAGTCCCATGTCTCTCAGCCTTTCCTCATAGAGGAGATGCTCCAGGTCCCTGATCATCTCTGTGGCCCTCCGCTGGACTCTCTCCAGCAGCTCCCTGTCTTTCTTGAACTGAGGAGCCCAGAGCTGGACACAGTTCTCCAGATGTGGCCTCACCAGGGCAGAATAGAGGGGGAGGATCACCTCCCTCACCCTGCTAGCCACCCTTTTTTTGTTGCAAGTACAATTTATGGCAGCATAATAATTTACTCTGCTTTATGTAATCCATGGTAACAGTGAAAGACTTGTTTCTCCTGATGATATGTGGTAGAAGTAATGTGTATTACCCTTTAGTGAAAGGAATCTAAGCAAGAGATATTGCTGTTTAGTGATTTTTTTCTCCATTGGTTCTGCTTCATCAGTCAAACTTTGCATTTCTTAATAGCAAGATTATTTGTCTTGGCCTGGAAGTAACCATTTCCTTTCAGAGATCCATCGTAAGTTTTGAGCCATCGGAACCAGCATAAATTATTTATTTTTGGCAACTTTGTAAAGATGTTAAAGAAAATGAGAAATTGTTTACACTAAAGGAGAAGGAGGAGTAACATCCTGTTATCTCCACTGGCTGCCTGGGTCAATCAGGAACTCAGCCAACTTGTGGGAGAGTGAGAGAGATTTTTGAAAAAAGCTATGGATGTCTACAGTGTAAGCAACTGTAATAAAGCAAGTTTTCTGGTATCCTTTTCTAATCAGTTGATAAGTCGTGCCTAAGAGGGTGAAGCACCCCTTCAGTGACCATTGCTAGTTTGGCTGAGATCTCAGCTGACCACAATGCTGGTCCTAAACAGCTAAATCAGAGGGTAGGTGGGAGGAATCCCGTCTGTACTGATAGACTGCTCTTTGCCTGCAGGGATTTGAACCCCTATTACCTATTTTATAGGTGAGCAGCTGAGCCAGTCACCAGAGACTGGTCTAGGACAGCTTTCTCATTGTCCCAGCTTGTATGCAGTCCCTAAATAGATGCCACAAGGGAGATGGTTTGGTGCAAAACGACCAGTCTGTAGTCCTGCCCCTTTCCCATCTCTGTTCTGTCTGCAGTTTACCTATAAATTGAACAACCCCTCCAGAATACTCTACTTAGGAATTTTTGGCTCTGTCTAGCCCTGCTGAGATCCCTAATATGAAGGGTGTTGGATAAAGAAAAGGCCCTTCTGCTTTTTCTAGCTATTAAATTGTTTCCTAGTTGGATGAACTCAGTGAAGTTGATGCTGTCTGAATAAGTGGACTCCAGAGGATCAAGAGGACAACATGGGAGGTTTGAGGCATAGGAAATAAAATAACAGACAGGGACATTAATTGAATCTGATCATTGGAGTAGTAGCAGCTTAGAAGAAAGTCTAAAACCCCTCAAGGACAGAAGAAAGGAGAAAAAGGTGAGATGTTCTGCTTTACAGGGTTAATAATAGCATGATGTTTTGTGATTAAGCTTCTGCAGGTTCTTTATGGGAGGATCTAGAAATGGAATTAATACTAGTATTGCATTTTTTCATTAGATCCTCTAAGATGACATTGTTTGCCTTTTTGAATATTTTAGGCTGCTTTGTGCTTCTGTGGGTACTGCAAAAGGTTATTGCCATAAATAATCATCAGGGGTTTGGTATTCTTGCCAAAAATGTTTTCATTTTAATCAGAGCTAAGTATATTTGGAAAGCTTCAGAACTTGATTAGAAAAGTTTTCAAGTGGGGATATTTGCTTAAAAATATACCAGCTTTTTAAAGTCATATTTCCACACTTTTGTCCCCCAGTTATTACATCCAATTTTTTTCCCCTCCTATTAGGCAGTGTCAGTACCATGCAATCAATCAGAGATCCTTCCTAAGTCCAGGACTGTGGAGGAAGCTAGGGTGTGGATCTGCATCTTTAGAGGCGTTATTATGATTCTGAATTCAATAAAAGGATAAGTACTCTTGAGAAAACAAGGTAAACTACATTACATGGAGCATTTAACTTCTTAACTCCTCTTCTCTTTACAAAAAGTCCGGAATCTCTCTCCAGATGGAGATGGTTCCTTTCTCGTCATCTGGCTGCAAATTAATGTTGAGTACTTAGAACAAATGTACAAAAACTCTTAAACAAAACAGATGATAAACTGCTGGTTATGCAAAAATGAAGGGTCACAGCCATCTAGTAGTAAATTCTTTTATTTTAAAACCTAAAATAAATGGACACATCTTGTTCTCATTTACACCTATGTAAACCCAGTTATATTCAGCAAAGATTTACAAAAAAGACAAAACTCATCATTTGCAAATTAAGAAATGAACACATAATGAAGAAATTGGTTGCCTTCCATTTCCCAAGTAAATTTTCACCACTGAAAATTTACTTAAGCATGTTGTACTTTGTGCTTATCCAGAATCTTGACCACAGGTTGTAACTATGCTGTTTCAACCTCCAAAGTCCATTTGGTCATATTTAGGAGTTGGGTTTGGTACTAGCTGTTTGCTGTCCTGGGACCTGGAAAACCTAGCAGTGTCCTCAAAATGTGGAAGCATCCAGGGCGAAGTTTTGCTACCCATTCTGTGCCAGATGGAGGTGGATTGATCCTGAGAGACTCTGGGAGAATGTTTGAGATTGAGACACTGGAAACCAAGCATCCTAAACAATTGCAACAAGATGTTGTGAGCCTCCTTTTATTTTAACGTGCAGCCAGCTGGGGCCAGCTAAAAAGTAAGGCAGATCTCTTAAATACCCTGAAGCATTGATTGGACTATTGGGCACCTCCTCCCAGCTAAACCAGTGAAGTGAACAGAAACTACAGGTGCACAGTACCTCATGGATAAGGCCCTACTGGGCATTTTGTACAATCACTTTTGTCACTGCAGAATCCCTAAGGGAAAGTTAATGCTCTGAATCCAAATTACACCAATGTAAGAGATGGATTAACAGTACACAAAGGGTAGCACATCAAGCACTGACTAAGGGACCAATAACATCACATGTAAAAAAAACAAAGCAGGCAGTTTATGAGGGTTAGTTGTGGTTTTGGAATCACACAAACACTTGATGTGGCTGTGGCTTTTTTTCAGATTGTAATTTCCTCTTCACTGTTATTATAGTCCTTGAAAACGGATGACAGCCTACTACCTTCAAAAAATGCTCTCTGTAAATAATAATAGCTTACTTGAATCTTTAATGTGCTGTGTTGTATAATTGCTGAAAGACACTGAAAAATTATCGAATATATTCCTGAGCAAATATTATAATATGACCGTCTTTTGAATAAAAAAATTATTTTGCTAATATTACTATCTGTATGCTTATAGTTTTGCCTGCCAAGATAATGAGGAAAATTGTACACAGGCTACTCTTCAATTACATACTAGTGAAAAATCAGGTTTTTTTCTGTCTGTCATGATTTTCCCCAGAAGTAGAGTACAATTTACAGTCTTATTCTATGTTGTTTAGCTGTTGGTTGATGTTTCAAATACTGTGTAGCAAGGCTTTCTGTTTCTTCCACATTGCTTTCTCCTTTGTGTTTTACTGTTGGCATTTTTAGTATAGGCTCACAAAAAAAAAATTGCAAAGCAAATGCTTTACTGCGACAAGTAGAATGGTACACCCACCTGCACCACAAACTGACAGCATCGTTGTACCTGAGTAGATGTTGAAAAATGTTAAACTTGAGATATGGTTAGATTTTTTCCTATGAACACAGGACTCTAAAGTAAAAAGTTAAATACAGTGCAATAGGCTGCTTGTTGTCTTTGTGGTGCACCTCCACAATGAGAGATTGTAGGATAACTAATATAAGCTTTAATGCAAAAAAACAAAAAGTCATTAGGTTTTCAGTGGTGGCTTTAGTTGTCTTTTGAAGGTCTTTCCTTTTGTATGTCAAATGTCATTTTTTTTTTAATAGAACGTGTGTTATAGCCAGTATTTTAAAGCGGATTTAGCTTGAGTGAAATCAGGAAGTAATGTTGTCTTCTTCTGTACTTCATTTATCTCACACTTTTTCTCCTGTGAGGGTCAGAAGAACTGAAATGCTATTGTAACAAATGAAAAACAAACTGAAAATCCAACCTACTTCATGGGGCCTGTTGTTCTGGAGCAGAGGCCCTTATTTTTCCTAGTACAACGATTCTGGTCTCCGCACAGACTTCTGAGGCATCTGGTTAAAGTTGAAAAGGAGTAGTTCTGAACTGAGAATGCAGCCTCAAAATAATCTATAAACAATTTCTTTCTGAGGTGTTCAGTCCCTCATATTTTGAGTTCTATGTAGCTAAAGTACTTGTGACTGGTCCTCTCTTGTTCTTCCCAGAGTACTTTGTAGAGAAGATAATCTTGCAAATATTTTTTCCTATAATTATTTTGAAAAGTGAACATTCGGAGGAAAAAATCAAAATGCTGTATTTCACTATAATTTAATATTTGTAATTGTGATAATAAAGTGGATTTAAAGCCATTTAAAGACAACTTAAAATTCACCAGACGTTGCCCATAAAATGGTACAAAATACATAACATACATTTTCCAGATTAATTAGATGAAAATGCAGCCACGAGCAGATATTTTTTCAATACTGTAAGTGGGGGTGGGATGGAATATTTTAAGCATATTACATTGTCAAAACTACTTAAATTATTTTAGAGAACACCTTTACAGGAAGGTTGTACTGAAAGGTCACTGTTGTTACCTTATCAAAAGGTTATTTATTCCTAAATGTTCAAAATGTTGCCGTGTTAGCTACGCTTCTCACATGTTGAGCACTCGCTTTGATTAGTAGCTGTGTATTGATAAGTAATCCCTGAGGTAATTTGATGCCCTGAGGGACAAGTGCTCAGAGAAACAGATTAAATCCAATTAAGAAACCGTTTACCTGCCAGCTGTTAGCACACAGCGGTTTCTGAGGCCGTGATCTGCCGTTAGCTTGGTGTAAATCAGTTTATTAGCTTGTTTGGATGTTTGGAGTCTCTTCTACCACTGTTTCTGAATATTTCCTCTAACAATGGTAAATTCTGCATAATGCTTATTTTCCAGTTCTTTTCCCCATATTGGGATAGCTGAGAGAAAATGATTGAGGGCCAACTAAAAAAATTGCTACAAGTAATGAGGTATGTGTATGCTGTCCTGCATTCATGGTTTAAGTACACTACATTGTTTGGCCACGTGTAATCTGCTTTGCAATATAATAGTATTTTAAAAAATTGTTGGTCCCTCCCTACTCTGTGTGGCAGACAAAGAACATTACTGCACCAAATAAGTTCTCAGTGACTGATAGACTTGAATGTGTTAGACTCATAAGGCCAAGAGAAAACTTTGACAAATATGTAGACCAAAATGTTTATTCGTAAAAAACAAACAAACAAACAAAAATGAATTAACAGGCTATGTAGAATTATATAAAATAAATAGATTTTTAGCTTTGATATGGAACAATTTAACTAGTTATGTTACTGCTTAAAATATGAAGACAGTTTCATATAGAAGTGTTGTGGATGGGAAAGAGAACTGTAAGCAAAAAAAAAAAAAGTAAAACTCAGGTTGAGATTAAAAAAAAAAACACCCCATCTACTATGACAGAAAAGGAAGAGAAATAATAGTCCTGATAATCACAGGTTTACAAAGCAAGGGATGCACAACACATTGCTCACCACTCACCAACCAATACCCAGCCAGGCCCTGAACAGAAGCCATCCATCAGCCAACTCCCCTCAGTTTTTAACTATTTCACATGACACTACACAGTATGGAATATCCCTTTGGTAGGTTTAGGTCAGCTGTCCTGGTTCTGTCCAATCCCAGCTCCTTGTGCCCCTCAGCCCCTGTCACTGGCAGGACAGTGTGAGAAGCTGAAACATCCTTGGTTCTGTACAGCACTGTTCAGCAACAAGTAAAACATCAGGGTGTTATCAACATTATTTTTCTCCTAAAGCCAAAAAATAGCATCATACTAGACACTATGAAGAAAATGAACTCTGTCCCAGCTGAAACCAGGATGCTAATCTAGACATAATCTAATCAGATTTTTCTCCCATTTCTCCTAGAGTTATCAATATGATTATTAGTGCAGATTTTCAGTGTTACTTCTTTCTACTGCAGTTTCTCAACTGTCTTTGTCATGGGAGGATTCTATTTAACTTGTGCAAAATGCAGAATTCAGAGATGTTCAACAATCCATTTACAAAACACTGTGTGGGAGGTACAGAAAAACATTTCTTATTCATTTTGAAAATTTACAAGGCTATTATGTGTCTCTAAACTCTTCAGCAATTTTGTACCTTTTGCGGAAATTATATTTTCCTGCAACTGATGCGCCAAAGTTGTGCCTTAGGAGGGTCCTTTGTTAATACACTGAATTTGCATGTGACTAATGCTTTGAGGAGATGACAGTGTAGCAGCCTTTTCCCTTGCTGGTTGCGTGAAGTCACGTATTCACAGCTGAGAGGACTTTGCATTGCCCACAGGATGCGGGGCCTGTTTTACACTCTGATAAGAGATCTGCTATGAGAGTACAGACCATAGGCTGGAGAGATGGGATTTGTATTAAGCATCAGAATGAAACCAAAGAGTTGCAATTACCCATGCATTAGCAAAGACTCCATGGGCTGCAAATCAGAATATTTATTACATCTGGCACCTGACCCCACTGTCTTTTCTGACAAGCAGTTTCTCGGTTCATGATTCCTTTTAACCTTGTTTAATCTGTAAGCGTTTAGATGACCTGTGACTGTATTGGTGGTGTCTGAAAATGAGCCCCCTATCTTTTTATTCCAAGTATGAAGACTAGAATTCTAAAGGGATCACATTGAATACGTTGTCTTTTTCATTTCTTCTGCCTGTAGAATAGAGTTTGGATTATTGTTAGGGAGAGAAGTAAAAAAGAAACATAAAAAAATAACCCTCAGCATGATGAAAAGCTAAACCTTTTAATTGTATAATAGGAAAATAGAACATTAAAATGCCACTCCGATATGCAGTTCTTAATCATAAAATCATCTAACATTAAGTTATAAACTCTGCACACAAGCTATGAAACAAGCATGATCATGCTGTCTTAAGTGACTTCAGTAAATTGTGTTGGAGACCTGTATTGGTCTGAGCTTTCACTGCCAGAAACAGCTGTGTCTACAGAAAATGAATTTAGTATGACTATTTAGACTCATAAGATTCATTTAGACATAGGTTTTTCTGGTAAGGTTATTTTGAACAAATTCAAGTGATGATCTAAAAGTGGCCTTCATTTTGAGATGGGGTTGATTTGAGCCCCAAATATGAATCTACATTGTTCCAGGGCTCTATGATCTACCATACCATTTCAGTGGTGTTTATTATCTTTAGATTTTTCATTTAAGAGATCAGGCATTCAGTTTGTTAAATTACTCATCTTTGAGGTCACTACAGTATGTATGTATGCATATTTTTATGGCCAGCAAGGGGAGAGAGCTGTCCTTACTTCTTTCATTTTTGTTTTGCTTTTTTTTTTTTTTTAATAACTTGTCCATGACTTGAATACCAATTAAATGATTAAAGCAAGATAATTCTCTGTCATCACTGATGGCATCTGAATGAGCAGTTATTATGCAGGAAAGGGAGCCAGTCACTGCTCAAATGAGGTCAAGAAAAGCACATAGAACATTAGAGGCCGTTAGTAAAGGCACAGTGAGCAGAACTGAAAGTGGTATGCCACTGTATAAATAATGTTTGTCATGTCTTGAATACAATATGGCATTCTTGTTATTCCACATCAGAAAGGAACTAATAGAATAATAAAAAAAGCATAGATAACAACAGCAAAGATGATCAGAGTTGTAAGATGGGTTGAATAGACTACTACACTTCATCAAGGAAAAGAGGGATATGACTAAGGAGGGAGATGATAAGATGTGGTATGTTGGATGTTAATAACATGATATGTAAGGAATGATTATTTAGCATCCTTCACAACACAAGAGACTGAGGGTACCAAAAGAAGTTATCAGGCTTGAAATTGTGAGCTTTAAAACAAACAGACAGAACTCAATGTGTAAAGTTGGAAAGTACAAATTATGTGAAAGTTAAATGGCTAAATTCATGGTGAATAGAATCATTGACTGGAATCAGATACGATGGTCTCCTTACAGCCTTGGGCTCCACAGTCTCTAAACTGCTGATTTCCACTAGATTTGACAACAACACAAAAGCAGAGCATATCTACTCTTTGTTAAACATGTACTGGTGACCACTGTTAGAAGCAGGTTAATGGTTCTTTTTATCTGCCTCAGTGGGGAAGAAACTTCTTATATTTCTCAGAATTTTAAACATTATCCCTTTAGGAATTGCCACTTGTGCCCTTAAATAAAACCACAGTTACTGCCAGCTGCTGTCCTTCAAATTGATAATGGGGCTGTGATCACAGCCTTCCTTACTCCCTGCATCCTTAGCAGCATCTCTGACAATTGCCATTTGTATTTTATCTGAGATTGGACTGATAGTGGTTGATGCGTACAAGTTTCCTTTTCCTCAAACTGACACGTATTTAATTTAGTTCTGGACTTTGTTCAGCTGCTTTGTTTTGCTGAAATGCTCTAGAGGGTGAGTTTACAGCCACAAATCTTTCCAGGTTTGTGTTCAATTTGCAAATCCTATATTTGTAAATGAAAAAAAAAAGCCCCTTCTGTTCTCAATGGGAGTGTTTGTCAGACCTTTTTTGGCAACAGCAGTAAGTAGTTTATGGTCAATTTCGTCTAACAGTGGCCTCCCATAAATAAAGACATGGAACCTTTTATATTCATTGACTGAGGCCAAAGGGCCTTATTCTTTTTGCACACATTAACACTTATATGTTTTGGACACTAAAAGAAGAAGATGACATTGATCTCCAGCTCTGGTCACAGCTGCTGAAAGCCTGTACTATGACATGGATTTCTTTTATGCCAATTATAAAATTTACCTCTGAGTTTGTTGTATATTTTGGCTGTCTGGGATACTCTCAGAGTCTGAGAAACTGAATGTCAGCTCAAGACTGCCTTGTTCATTATACCTGTGTGTTAACACAACCTCAGTACTGGTTTAAATAGCTAAAGAGATGCTAAGCTACCAAACTGAATTTATGCTCCAAGGAGTATCTTCATTTCTTCCTTATACTTGTTCCTGTTGGAAAATGTGTGTCTAGCACTGGCCTCCAAATATTGTGCCTTTTCTTCTGGGTTGACTTTTTTCCCCCATTTATTGCTTCTGTTACGAGCAAGTCATATTTTATTTTCAACCTATTAGATTTCTTTTGTAGTATGTTTTGTTCTCCTTTGTTTCCTACTCCTGTAGTCCCCTACGTGAGCTACCTAAAGTACTTGATCCAGTTCTTCTTTTGCTCCTCTGCATTAGAATCTCATACAGGTGATATTCCTTTATATAATAAAAAATAGGTTGTTTTCTGGTGAAACTGTTACCAATCACAGTATAAACTGCAGTTGGAGGAAATCATGTCTTCCAACCGGCAGCTGGGGGGTTTTTATGTTTTTTGTTTTTTGGACGTTGTTTTTCTTTTTTCCCACTCAAAATTACATAGTAGGTCTTTCTAGCCCCATCCAATGATGGACAATGATTTGCATCAGCTGCTTCTTGTAGACTTTCACATCTCAGTACTAGAAGAAATTATCCCATACTCTTCCTCATTTCATTTGGATGCATAAATGAGATCTGGTCTGATGTAGTGAACAGTGTGAGTGAGTCTTAATTGCTCAGTCAAAGAACAAGTAACTTAATGTATCTAGGTGTTTTTTCTTGAAAGTCCAGTAGAGGTATCCTAGAATGGAGCTGAATAATTTGGCCTGTTGGAAACATTTTAAAGTATGTTACTTAGTTGTTTCAGTCCTCCCTCCTACTGAGCTTATACCTTATATGGTACAATGGAGATGAATTATTTTAATCCTGTATTGGGCATTTTCTTTCTGTCTCAATACATTTATTTTCTTTTCTCTACCATTTTTTATCCAGTGGATTTCTCTGTAAGTTTAATTTGCTCTGCCTTAACAGTGAATGCTTTACCATTCTTTCCTGCAAGCATCCCAATGGAACCTGGTTACCACAACATTGAAAACAACCTTGAACTTGCCACATCCGGTGTTTTCTCAGACTATTTCTTGAAAATTCCAGTTTGTTGTCTATTGCTTGAGTCTCTTTTGAGCAGTGTTTGATGGCTTACATCATCAGAATACTGGAAAGGATCTGGAGATGTCTTTATGTTCTTCCTCATCCTCTAAGGAAAATCAGTTATATCAGTGTCAGTCCTAAGAGGTGCTTGTCTGTTTTGCCCTAAAATGTGGAGAACGGACTGTAAAGATGAAGAGAATAATATTTTTTTACATATTTAAACCATTATTTAAGTAGTCCTTCATCCCATATATATATATATATATTTGTAAACGTAATAGAACCAGAACTGATTTATTTAACATGTCATTTAATTCCTTTAATTCCTGTATTCACATTTCTGAATCTTCTCACTGGTCTCCCCCTGATTTTTCAATTAGCTATACTTTGTGTTCATGTTTATGTGTAGATCCAATACTTTGAGGCTGTCTGATGCTGGATAAGACCGATAGGTTGTATAAGACTGATAGGTTATGTTCCATGTCTTTACATTATGCTGCAATAACATGACACTGTTGATGGAAAGCAATTTGTAATAATTATAATTCTGTTGTAATAATCTTCTTATAATTCTTTACAATTGATTTTTCACTTGCTCACGTTGTATTGTAATCTCCTTTTACCCTCAAAAA
Source organism: Numida meleagris (assembly GCF_002078875.1). Taxonomy (NCBI): domain Eukaryota; kingdom Metazoa; phylum Chordata; class Aves; order Galliformes; family Numididae; genus Numida; species Numida meleagris. The sequence continues at coordinate 66,784,597 of NC_034410.1, read as the reverse complement.
TGTAAATCAGATTTGCCAGAATCTTTTTGAATTCCAGACTGTACACTGTGCACTGTGTCCTTTCTAATCTGGTGCCATGAATATTCAGCCATCGAGATATTGAAAGCGTAGATTGATACTATACCTAAGAAAGAGTCCTGTCAATTGACACGTAATGATGACCTCAGTTTCAACATTGTTATTGATAACTACTTTGAGAATGGTTTTTCTGACCAACTTGGCAGCTTGGGCGTATTTCTGTAGACATCTTAGTACCTTCTGAGTTGGCTGATGAAAGTGTCATCTGAGGTAAATCCTTACTAAAGCCAAAATGTGTAACAGACTCCTGCACCAATCCACAACATCCATTTCTCTGTCAGAGAAGTAAAATTTGATTTGTTCTAATTTATTTTTGGTGTATCTACAGTTTGTCATTAATTTCCGTGTTGCTTTTTTCTTCAAGATCCTTTTAAATTTTGAATTAGTCTGAGTATTTAAATAGGAATTCAAATCAAACTTGATTCAACTTTCTTCCCTTATTTGCTTTTTAAGGACATTTACTGTACTTTTCCTCATCCAGTCTTTCTGCATCTCACCCAGCCTCTCAGGGATCAACAATACATTCCACAAGTTATTGTTTAATTACTTCTAAAAAAGCAAAAAAATGCATGCGTCCTAGGACAATATGTTCCAGTACTTACTACTCTTATGGTGAAACAGTCTCAGCTTTTGTCTGATCTCAACCTTCCAAGCTGCTATTTATGGCTGTTGTCCCTTGCTATGTCATCTGCCAGGGCTGAGCTATTGTTTGTTTGTTTAGAGAGCATTTTTCCTGCTAAGAGGATTTTTGTGGATGGATTTTCTCTGTGCACCTTTCTCTCAGGTTTATAAGTACGTAAGTAGAGGTTTTTTTCTTGATTTTTCAAAGGAGAGGACATTTTAGGTGAAAAATACAAACAACCCCTTAAATATGCAAAACTGCATATTTACCAGCTTTATTTTGTCAGATAGTTATAGCAAGTATTACTTGAACTACCAGAGGCATAAGGAATGCATTTAATACCATGTTGTATGCCTTTGCAGACTATTATGCTCTAAAAAATAATCCTGGATTTATTGAGAACTCAGTCATTATCTCAGAATACTGGCTTTTTTTATATACATGTTTTTGGTCTGCCTTAATTTCTCTTAGCGATGCGATTGATCCAAAAACAGCTAAGATATGTTTACTGAAGTTAAATTGGTTTTAATTTTTCACAAAGGCCTCACAAATCCTGATAAACTGGATTCATATTGCTTCTCTACTTTTCTGTATTCATCAGGCAGAACCACCTGATTGAGATGTTACCCAGTTAAGTGGGAATTAAACAGTAGATCAGAAAAATACCTTCCTGCCATGATGATGACCATGCTAGTGCTGCCTGATTGGATCTTAGCGTTTTAAAGCATTAAAGCCCTGTTTCAGTGAAGTGCTTAAACTCGTGTATAACTTTAATCATTTGAGTAATTGAGATGATGCTCAGTGTAAGAGGTGAAATTGGATTCATGTCCTGCGAGGTTTGTCTCATTTATGTACTGCTATTTGTTGTATGCAAACAGAGCTAAATATCAACTCAAGAGAAATCACTGTTATGCTTGCTTCCCAGCTTCCCCACATCATCAAATGGAAAGCAAATAACAAGCTAGTTTACAACTTGGAATTTTTTTGTTGTGCAAAGTTCAGTGCCGAATCTGTAGTATCTCTGGAAAATCGCTGAGATGCTGAATTGTTTTTGGATTAAAGGGAATTTGTTCTGAGTTCAAGCAAATATTTCTTACAGCTCTATGTATTACAGTATGAGCAAGTCTTATTTCATGCAACACTAACTTAGAGATGCTTTCCTAAGTAGAACTGATTACAGTATTTATATAGTCAGTGTCAATAGTAAGTCACTCATAAAGTTTATTAAGCCCTGCTAATTTTTTGTCATTTTAAGGGACCATATGTCTATGTATGTACTGTAGATGATTTGTAAAATTTTGTGCTGAAAAATGAAAAATGGATTTGAAAAATATGAAAAATATCTAGACATGTTGAGGAAAGTTTTGAGTCTTGTGAGCTGATCTCATAGCTAAACTGTAAAAAATGATGATGGACTTAAAATATTTGTATGTTCTTCTCAGAGTTTTTAATATGTGTTATATAAATTTCAGAATCTGAGTGCTGTGGGCAGTCAGGTGTTGCTAGTGGTGTATAGAAGCCTGTAGCCCATATATATAAGGAATATCTGTAATGTCTTTTATCTCACATCTCTTGCCTGATTCTTTTTTGCATTATGCAACATTGTAAGAGGAAAGAAATGGTCATCTTAAGGGCATGCTAACAGGTTTAAAAATGGCGCAAATTCAGGTAATTTTATCTTCAGAGAATTTCCTTTTTCATAACTAATTCCCATTTTTGATGGAAATGAAAGAAACAGCATCAAAGTCCTTAGTGAAAAGCAAGTCTCACTCCCTGTGAATTTTCAGAACCAGCAGCTATGGGAAGTATTGGATGTGTCATAAGACAGCTCATCTGTCAGTCATAAACCCCATGTATCAGAAATGCAGTTTCTTGTTCCTATGGAAGTCATGATAGACAATGGACAGTATGTGCACATTGTGAGAGGAATACAACATTTTTTGTTGTTTTCTTTTATATGCTGGCAGTGTATTTTAAGTGGCAATGAAGTAGAACTGCCAAAATTGTGATACTTCTTCAAAAACTGGGACTAAGGCAAACCTTCTCTAAAATCCCTTTTTTAAGTAACACTGACCGGAAATGAATTTGTCACATGTTAATCAAGCAGCAACTGAAAAACAGTTTACCTGAAACATATGATAGAATAATAAGGTGAGGTTATCAAAATCAAGCTCTTCCAAGATGTGACTGTAAAGTAAATGTTCCTTTTCTGACCCGAAAGTGAAAAGTTTCTGTTGAATTTACATTTAAGAAAAACCTCAGTAAAATAATAGGAAGTTTTGTATATCTGACAGTAAGAAATGATAATACCAGTATAGATCCTGGGGCTTCCACATGGAAATATGCTGCATTTTGAAGAAAAGGTTTCCATTGTTGTTCTTGTGTTGTCATCCTTTGGAGACACTGCAGTTTCTGTTTCAGTGGAAAGAGAATTTCTAACAGGTCTTTAGCAAAGATAAAATGTCTGCCAAGGACTAAGTGGGAGGAATGTAAAAAGACTGCAGATGTAGGTATAAATCCAAGTTGTCTACAAAACCTATGATATTCAGATACTTGATATCTGGTACACATTTAAAGAAGCAAGGCATACATAATAATCAGCTTAATCCAGAGAATTAAAGCTATACATTTCTCCATGCTACAAGTGTATGAAAGAGAGCCTAAAGGCAATGGGACAGATCTTCAGCTGTAGTAAATCAACATTTCTGTATGTAGATGTCATTGCTTCGTGAAAGTCTATGAAAGTAGTTAGAAAGATGGTTAAGTTCTTAAACTGGAATGGTACTTAAAGTTAAGGTTGCCTCAGGAGCTTATGATGAATTTAGCACATTGAAGGACCTGAGAATTAAAGGTAATTTTGATGAGCAATTTATTCTTCACTAATGTATGTTGTGTACACATTGTGCACATAAAAAGACTATATATTGTACATTTTGTATAATGTACATAATATCTCTATACATGTAAGTTTATATTTTTCAAATCTTTAATCCTGAGGAAGAACCAGAATTTACTTTTTTTCTTGTGGAATCGAAAGGATAGCTATCCATTTACTGTTATTAGTGTTCTTCATTTTGTGGGGGGATGGAGAACAAAGCCTCTTTGAGGGAAAAAAAAAACATTTTTAAAATCTTGCTAATTAAAGAAAGAATATTTTCATAATGATAATAGATACATACTTATGTCATCAGCTTTTACTAAGAGATAGAATCTTTGAAGAATATCCACAGTCTTCCTCTTTATTAAAATACCAATTAAAAATTTTGATTTGAATGCTAGTAAAATAGTTCTAGAGCTCCCCATGTCCTTCCAGCCATTTTTGTTTATTTTCATGTTTTTCAGTATTGTCACTTAAAGGTTTTTCTACTGAACTTCTCCTGACCTTTATTAGGAAACAGCGAATCCCTTTTTTTATATACGTGTAATTTTTTGACGTTGTTCTTCCTTTTTCAATATTTAGAGAAGGCTAACACTGCTGCCAAGTAGCAAACATGTTCAAGAATCAGAAAGTTCCATGTATGCCACCCAGAGTCTTATGTCTTTTTCTGCCTTGTGTCCATGTCAGATCCAAATTGGATTTACAGAGTTAAAAGCAATCACTGAAAGCAAAAATATGAGATTATCATACATTAGATTAATGATGCCTATTAAAAAGGATCTAAGAGGCCCTGTGAAGGGGTATAAGCAGAGAAGAGGAGAGCAGAGGAAGGATGTGGCCTGTGCTTTCCTTACTCTGTCAGACCAAACTGCATGGCCATAAATATTAGTCATCTTATGCATACAGTCACGACCAGAGAATTTGAGAACCTTGAGACTTGTGTAGCTATTAGGTTTTTCTTGGGTCTGCTTCTATTCAGAGCTAGACTGAAAACACTGTAACCATGAAAGGTAAGTTGATAACCTGAAAGGAATAACATTCTCATCACACAGAACAAGGAGTTCACAAATACAGCATCAGAGTCTATGAGATTTCTTTAAAAGTACTAAGTCATTCTTTACTCCTGGCATGATAGGCACAAGCTTAGTCATTACCACAGTTCATCAGCTGGTCAGTATATTCCAGTCTACTTGTTAGTGTTGGGAGCCTTTGTTTCAATGCCATATCATTCTCACTATTCACAGCCTTATCTTATTTTCATTCTAATGAAAATACTCTGCTTTAATCAAATCTCTCTTTGGAAGCAGTTCATTCTTGCGAGATCTTGATTTATTTTTCCTGTGAATGGGCACATGTTTTATGAATTTGTGTGCGTACATATAAAAGCTAAAAGTTGTTGTCTTAAAGTTGAACCTAGTTTTACAGCTTTTTCTGCCAAGTTCAATGACAGTGATTGGTGTGAAGAAATCAGCAGCATTTGACATCTCCACTACTGCTAGCCCATTTGCAGCCAGACATTTATGGGATCTTGGAATCTCTACCCTCTTGGTGTACTTTGCAAAATGATCTGGTTTGTCTTGGTTTCTGTTAGGGCCTGCCTCCGACCCTTTAAAATACTTGTGATCTCAAAGCTGCGTAAATGCTAGTGGCAGAGCACGTGGCTACTGTTGATGCTTTTTTATAGTCAGGTTTGGAGTGAGCAAAGATAAGAGGATAGATGAGAAGAAAAGTGTTTAAAAGTGACTGGTATCTATTTATACATGACACCTGGTGGTGTCAGCAATCATCTGGAGAGGCCTTCATTTGGGATAGCTGATATACCTGGAGGAACTGAGGCCGAAAATAATTTTTTGATGACTTATGCTATTTCATAATGCACTTAACCTTGAAGATTCCACAGAGATGTTGATGAAATTCATTCTAAGTGCCGAATGTTGTCATTACAAAACATTTTTATTACAGCCATAGCTATTATGCACTGACTTTACAAGTTAGCAGTATTTTGGTCTGTCTTCTGTAGAGGCTGAGGCCAAGAGATTCTCAGACTGAGGATCCTGGTGCAAGCTGCAGCCCAATAATTCATGAGCCTTTCCTTTGCCTTCCCATCCCTGAAACTAACTACTTCTGCCATGCTGGAACATAGCTCAGACTAATGCTCTCTGTTGCATTTCATTCTGATCTTGCTTTCTGCTTTGTTAGTAATACATACTTCATTCATTGGGAACCAGCATAATTTCTCCCAGTCTGGTTTCCAGAATGCTACTGGCCTTAACTTTCATTCAATTGCCCTAATCTTGACCCTGATAATATGTTGTGGTTTTAAGAAAATTGTATTAGCTAAAGCTAGTTTTCTGAAAGCATTCAGTTTTGATTTAGAATTAAAAAGAGGTGAAAATTCCAGATCTTTTGCCTTTTTTATACTGTTTTTCTTTTTATTTCATTTTTAAGTTCTAGCTCTTGACTTCCATTTGTCTTTTCCTGCTGCATTAAACAGCTTTGAGCAAACCAGTACTTTTCCCTTATTTAAAGTATTTGTACTCTGTAATCAAACTGCCTTTCTGTCTTCTTTCTCAAACTAAACAGATTGAGATATTTCTTTCTCAATGTAAGGCACTGTCTCCAAACCTAAACTAATTTGTCTGGCTTCTTTTTACAAATCCTTCAATTTTTCAGCAACTTCTAAGAAATGAGAATCCCAGAACTATTTGCAGTACTCTAGTATAGGTTTCACAGAAGGTATATACAAAGGTAAAATTGTTTTCTGGATCCTACTCACTTCTCCTTTGTTTTCTAAAAGACCATCAACTTGGAACTCATTTCTACAGCTTTATAAAATTGTGCTTGAGAATGATAGATTTTTACTTATGCAAAATGCTGTTTCGAGGTAATCAAAACTCCATGAGCTCGGATCAAATTTAGCAGCTGAATTCGGCCTGATGTAAAATAAAATTTTACATCAGTAAAATGTTTCAAGAGACTATACATTTCATTTTGACTCTTTGTTGTTTAATTGAAAATGTTTTGATTCCTCATTGGAAAACTGTATCAAATTTTAAAGTATAGAAAGAAATGATTTTGAAATATTTCACTTGAACCGTGTTTTTCTTTTAATGTTGTTTCCACACATTTTCCTACACATACATTTTGTGTCCAACACCATCCAGCACAAAACTAAAACAGACTGCAACTTTTTGCAGCTGTGCCAACCTAAATCAAGTAGGTGAGAAAACTAACTGCACAAATAAAGTATTGGTGCAGGCTGCAGAGGAACTTTGCAGCATGTTAGAACCACTGATGCTCTTAACATATGATTCAAGGGCTACATAGAAAAAATGCACCAAATTCCTGCTGGAACACTTGTGAGATGTGGCTAAAATATAATAGTAAGGAAAATATTCTGACTTGTTTCCAGGACTAAACAGACAAAATGTTGTCAAAACACTTGTAAATAAAACATGGCAAAAGATATTCAGGAAGCAGTCCAACTTCTAACTTGCTATTGCAACTTATCCATTCCTCTCATAGAGATGAAAGTCTAAAAAACATCAAATCAAATCAATACATGCACTGACTTTCATAGAAGATTGTACTTTATAATAACATTCCTATGAGTAGGACATGCAGCAGCAGCATTGCTATTGCAGGTGGTGAAGGAGTTAAGACTTTGAATAGCAGAGGTTGAATTTCTTTGCTTTGTCAAGGTAAGTATATGCATTAAGCAGGCAGTCAACAGACCTAATAATCACTTGGGTTTTTTGTTATAGATCTTCATCTGCCATTCTTGTGATACTGGTAGAAGAAACTTCATAGGTAAGGTGAAGGGGGGAAAAGTTGCCACCAAGGCTTTGACTTCCTTTCCTATCTGCTTCCATTTACTACCTCATTGCATCTTGCAGGGACTTTCTCCTTTTCACCTTCTCACATTGCATGGTGGTTAGTTTTCGGGCCCAGGAAAGGCTTGCAGAGAGGATAAAATATGTATTATGTTAAAAAATATTTACTTAATGCTGCATGTGTATTTTTCCTACTGAAAATCCTTACTGGTGAGCTGTTTATTTTCATTCCTAATGGCTTCAAAATTTAGCCCATCTTTTGAAAAGTGTTTTGTAGTCAGGTGGCTGTGCTGGAGACAGTATTCCTCTGGAACTGCGCAAAGCAGGTAAAAAGACAGCCACTGACTTTAGACTTCTTACAGTTCCTTTGTTCTAATGCAGCTTACATGCACCAACAGACACATCATGACATGCAACTACATGAAACTCTGCCACACAATACACTGGAGACAGGTGATGTTCCACTTGCTAGCTCTGAGGAGAGATAAGGACCTGGAAAAGCCAAGGGGTTGCTGGTAGTCTCATAGGCAGCGAAGTACAGTTGTCAAATGTGTACTTTGTGCTGGTTTAAGGCATAGGGTCTTGGGGACTTTCTTTTCTTGAGTTTCACTCTCCTCACTCTTGGGCATAACATTCATTTGATTTGTTTGACCATGTCTTTGAATCCCATGGAAGAACTAAAAGCCCAGAATATTCAGCTTTCCAATAATTAATGGGTACAACAAATACTCAGATTACTGAAACGGTTTTCCTATCCCTGTGCAATACTGTCCATCTCCTCCATACTTCATAGCATAGATTAGCACCTCCTGAAGAAAGACAACCACAGACCGGGTAATGCAAGCAATCTAGGAGTATCCCCCAGAATGTTGAAACAAATGCGGGGTTGTAGGGCATCCTAAGGTAAGGTTAACAGTATAGCTATAGGTTAGTATGTAAGTTTAACAAGCAAATTCAACGCTCGTTTCTGTTAACTGATTGACAGTAATATAATGATGAATTCATTAAGATGTGTTGTAATATGCTATTTAAAATGAAAATGTTCTGTGTCTATTATGAACTAATTTATTATATTCTTAGAGAAACTGTTGCAAAATTAATGTTGTATCATTCTTTGGTATTATTATCAAGGAATATTAGTTTTAATGAACAAAGATAATGAAAGAAAGGAGGAATAAGCAGGAGGAAATAAAATAATTAAGCCAATGAGTTTTAAAATTCATCACTTTTTGGTGTTCTGTGAATGAATAAATAAGTAGTGGAGTAGATTACTGTGCTTCTTTGGGAGCTAAAGTCACAACAGAAACTAAGGCTGAACTAAAAAATTTAACAGACCCTGCCTGAAGCCTCAAAGTGACAGCTGCCAGAAAAGGTAGAATAATAGAGCTACCTGCACTTTCCTGGGCCTTATCCTTCCTGAACTAATTGGAAGGTGACATTTGTCCATATGGTGGATCTAGCTAAGATCTGTTTCGCTGGTGACCAGTCTTCACCATGGTGTAAGCTGTGATCAAACGAATGTATAGCAGGGTGCAGCCACACATCTATATTGGTACCCCTTTTATTACCAAGGCAGCTAACTAGCTCTGTCTTATAGACAAGCAGTGTTAACTTCAGAGATAGAGGGGCCCATCATCGACTTGGTCCCTTTGACTTCTGAAGGCATTCTTGTGTTAAATCCAGCTGTCCATGTAGGCTCCAAAAGTAACTAGGCTTCCTTTCTTCCCTTGTCTAAGAAAAACACAAAAAGGAAAGCAGCAGAGTATGCCCATGCAATTCATATGTTAAGCAGCAATAAATTATTCACTTCTTCACTCTGGCAGAATTTTCTATTGCTAAGCCTGACATCTGGAGTGCTGTATGTTTTGTGAAAGAGAGTTGGAAGAGGTAAGAGGATGCTTTTATCCTAAATCAAGGTGTGTGGATGTTGTTAGGTCTGATTATAAGCTCTTTTATCTCCTGCTCCGGTCAATTAACAGTTGATATCTGGTGTGGTGTAAATGCCATGAAGCAGTTGACTTTTTAGGAGTATTGGGATACACTTAGCCATTAGTACACTCAGCACTGATTTTCCTCAAGTCATCGTCTTTGCCCAGAGAGGTTCCTTTTCCTACTGTGCTAAGTTATTTCTGCTCTCAAGCAGAGGTTCAGATCTTTTACTGATACAGTAATACAGGTACCCTGAAGTTAATGGAGCTATGCTGAGCCACATCAGTTGAAGATTTGGCCAGTGGGAAACTTGTTGTTCCAAAGCTCTCTAAAAGGGAAAGATAAACTGGAGAACTCCAGGAAAGGAGTATTTGAAAAAAGCAGTTATGTTAATTTGCTCTACGATACCAATCATCATGCTATGTATATATATAAAAAAAAAAAAAAAGCAAAAGGTTTCTGAAATAAATCTTCTTTTCTTTTTCCCCTGTGGCATTATCTATGCCTAATCAAATGTGTCCTAAGTCTCTCTGTGAACAAAAGTTGCACACTTTGAAACTCACTTCTTAATGCAAATCAGCTTGCTTGTTCTCAGCTTCATAATCCTTTCCACAGCAACAGCCTATCAGGATGTCACAGACAGAAAATGATGACTTTTGATGAGTAATAAGCAGCAGGGACAAATGAATCCTTCAGGAAGGAGAGAGAAAAAAAATCCTCTTTAGATTAGATCTAACAAAAAGAGCTGAATTCATCAAGCATGTAATTTAAATCCAGTGATGATGTTTGCAAAGTTTACTTGGTCTTCAACTCCCTTTACATACTCTCTGTGCATGATGCAGCATAACTTCCTAGTCCGCTGGGTCCCCATCAGCTCAGCAGCTGACAGTAAGAGTCCTGGAATTTGTCCCAAAAGAACATGAAAATCTGGCAAAAACATTCCTGATGAATGAAACAAATGAAACAAAAGATAAATGTTTCTGTGGTGTGAATTAGTTGGAGTTTAATGTATGTTCACCATGGTGAAGATGTTCACTTGGTAGTGCCTATACATGGGAGGCCTGTATCTATTCTGTCAGAATTGTCTGCCATATACTGCTTATTCAGATGGTATTTTCATAGTTAAGAGTGGCATAACTACCGACTAACAGATATTTCTTGCTGCAGGGATTTTGTGTCTCTGGGGGAATATTTGAGTGACTTAGGAATTTGTCTTGCTTTTGGTGAGGGTTTATGCTTTTTGAAAGACTTTATGCAGAAATACTGGGGAACTAGAGTCATGAGCCCTCCCTGAAGCAGTGAGTGCTAATGATTAGGCGGCACTTCCTCCTGCAAATGGCTCTTCAGTGATTTTTAAAATTAATATGTTGCCACTACTAAAATCTGAATGTTCATTTGCCTTAGGGATGTGCAGAATATAGTGCACTCCCAGATGCCCTACCATAGAGAGGGAGATGCATATGGTTTTAACAGGATCCTTGCTGGTTTTAGGTCTTCGAAGATCTCTGCATACTTGAACAGGGCATTAGTCATAGCAGCCCATAAGAGGTACCAATTAAACATGCAGCTTCAAAAGGAAGCAGGGAAGAAATAGAACTCAAATTCAGTCTTTCCCTCTTGCATTTCCCCATTATTTCCCTGTGGCAGGAGTAACTCATGCTTTCCTGAGGAGATGATGTAGTTCGGTGAAACTACATGCTTGAGTGGATCTTTGCAATGGAAGAAGCATGATTTCTTCCGTTGCTCTTTCCGCTTTTCATGTCACCTTTCCCACATCTATTTTAGCGTTGGGAATGAATGAAGCCTGTTTTATTTTCTCTGGCAATCTCAAGCAGACATTTTGGTGACAATCCCAAACAGTGTCCTCTTGTCTTTGGGTATTGTTATTATCTCTCTTGGGAAGCTGAACGTTGGTTGTTCTGTATATGTTTGTGCACCTAGTGGTATACAGCATCTTACTCAGTTAAAATTTAAAAACTTTGTTAATTTGATAGCTGCATGTAAAGCAGGTCCACGGGTGACCAAAGGTTGGTAGGGAAGGAAGGGAAGAAATCTTGTCTTTGAACATCAGCATGCAGTTTATGTCATTTAGCAGAGTCTGAAGTGCCTGTGATTTTCAAAGTAGAAATCTAGCTTGACTATATGCAATGCTGGAAAAGTTTTGAAGAAACAGATAATGCAAAAATTATCTCTAACTAGCTTGTATTTTATTCTAAGATACTCCTTAGGATGTCCCTTGGAAACAGCCGTACTACAAAATGATGCTGTGCATCCACTTTGTTTAGCCCTGTGAATCATTGTCAGCACCACTGGTGTGCCAGCTGATCTGTCCCACTGACCCCTTTGGATCATAGAATCATTAAGATTGGAAAGACCACTAAGATCATCTAGTCCAACCATCAACTCATCACCACCATACCACTAAATCATGTCACTCAATGAGACATCTATCTTTCTCTTGAAAACTTCCAGAGACGGTGACTCCACCACCTCCCTGGGCAGGCTGTTCCAATACCTCTCTACCCTTTCTGAGAATACTTTTTTCCTAATATTCAATCTGCACCTCCCTTGGTGTGACTTGAGGCCATTACCTCTAGTCCTATTGCTAGTTACACAGGAGGAGAGGAAGACCCCCACCTCTCTACAGCCTCCCTTCAGGCGGCTGTAGAGAGTGATAAGGTCTCCCCGAGCTTCCTCTCCTCCACTCTAAACAATCCCTGTTCCCTCAGCTGCTCCTCATAAGACCTGTGCTCCAGACACTTCACCAGCTTGTTTGTCCTTCCCTGGACACACTGCAGGGCCTCAATGATTTCCTTGTAGTAGGGGCCCCAAACTGAACACAGTACTTGAGGTGTGGCTTCACCAGAGCTGAGTACGGGGGGGCAATAACCTCCCTGCTCCTGCTTGCTATGCTACTTGAGATACAAGTCAGGGTGCCACTGGCCTTCTTGGCCACCTGAGCACACTGTTGGCTCATGTTCAGCCGAGCACCAACCAATACTCATAGATCCTTTTCCTCCACACAGTCTTCCAGCCACTCTGCCCCGAGTCTGTAGCATTGCATGGGGTTCTTGTAACCAAAGTGCAGGATCCAGTCACACTTAGTCTTGTTGAACTTCATCCCATTGGTCTCAGCCTATATGGATCCCTCTGTAGAGCCTTCCTACCCTCAAGCATATGGATGCTTCCCCCCAGCTTGGTGTCATCTGCAGACTTACTGAGGGTGCACTCATTCACCTTGTCCAGATCATCAATAAAGATATTAAACTGGGCAGGCGCCAATACCAACCCCTGGGCAACACTGTTTATGACCAGTAGCCAGCTGGATTTGATTCCATTCACTACCACTCTCTGCATCTGGCCATCCTGACAGTTTTTTACCCAGCAATGAGTACACCTGTTCAAGACGTGGGCTGCCAGCACCTCCAAGAAAATACTGCAGGAGACAGTGTCAAAGGCTTTGCTAAAGACTAGACAGACTACACCCACAACCTCATCCACTAGGCAAGCCACCTAGTCATAGAAGGAGATGAGACAGTGTCAAATGCTTTGCTAAAGACTAGACAGACTACACCCACAACCTCATCCACTAGGCAAGCCACCTAGTCATAGAAGGAGATGAGACTGGTCAAGCAGGACCTGCCATTCATGAATCTATGCTGGCTAGGCCTGATCCCTTGGTTGTCCTGAACGTGCCGCGTGATCACAGTCAAGAGGAACTGCTCCATGACCTTCACCAATACCAAGGTCAGGCTGACAGGCCTTTAGTTGACCAGATCCTCCTTCCAACCCTTCTTGTAGATGGACATCACATTAGCAAACCTCCAGTTGTCTGGGACCTCCCTGGTTGACCAGGACCTTTTATAGATGGTGGAAAGCAGCTCGATAATCATTTCTGCCAGCTCCCTCAAGTACCCTCTGGTGGATCCCATCTGGCCCCAAGGGCTTGTGAGAGTCCTGGTGAAGTAGCAAGTCAAAGAGTTCTGGTCTAGTTAGAACAGTTAAAGATAGTAGGTCATGGCTTTTGCCTACAGAACAGAGTTATTAGTGGAACTTTGTAGCCTGCCGTGGAGACTGGATAATCTGTTGGCTTCCAGAGAAGGGAGGGGAGGGCAATTTCTCAGCCCGTGAGGCTCATTAAACCGAGGAGGAAATGTTCTTTAGCTTACAGTAAATTTACTTCTCTACTCTCTTATATGCAATAAAATAAATTTAATAACTATCTCTGTGTAGTCCAGGAAACAAAGATTTAATTGAACCTCAAGTAAGAGGCTTATTTTTTTGTCTACTCTTTTCTCTCTCCTCCAATCTTTTCATCTGCAGGTTATGTCAAAATTGCACCACGTGAAGGTTTGACTGTGAAGTGGACAAAGACAACACAGGCTCCATAGAGTCTGTTACATGCTTTGAGTTTCCCAACAAATGTCCCCTTTCCCTGCTGTCAATATTCAGGTGAAACCAAACGAGCACATACAGAAGCCTCTATGAGGCCAATTCATCTTCTCCTAAATGTAATGGGAGAATCACCATTAGCTTATTTGGACACTGGATAAAAGCAGTGGGAGCAAATGCAAGTCAGCAACATTGCTTGTGGAAGTGGGCTGGTAAAACTCTGAATGATTCTTCTAAAATTGGGTTGGGTTTTTAAGAAGGCTTTAATAATGTTAAATAAGAGTCTTCGGTCACTACATTTTATTATTTTTAGTCATTTAATTATTTTATGGCAGATTTATTCATGTTTAGGAAATACCATATGATTTTTAAGTGAGAACAAATTATTCTTCATTGGGTTCTGTAGGACTTGTCTTGTCTGTTACAGAAACAATTGGCCTTAATTTATGAAAAAAACAGTGAAGCTTAATCCACAATTTTAAGGAGCTATTCCAGTAAGTCATCCACAAAATGACTCAAGGGATGGAATAACTCCCCTGAAAGGACAGGCTAAAAGATCTGGGGCTGTTCAGGCTATAGAAGAGAAGGCTCTGGGGAGACTTGATAGTGGCCTTGAAGGATCATAAGGGGTTTTATAAGAAAGAAGGGGACAGACTCTTCAGCAGGGTCTGTTGTGATGGGACAAGGGGAAATGGTTTCAAACTGAAAGAGGGGAGATTTAGATTGGATATAAGAAAAACATTTTTTATGATAAGGGTAGTGAAGCACTGGAACAGGTTACCCAGGGAGGTGGTGGATGCCCCATCCCTGGAGACACTCAAGCTCAGACTGGATGGGGCTCTGAGCAACCTGATGTCACTGTAGGTGTCCCTGTTCATCACAGGGGAGTTGGACTAGACGGCCTTTAAAGGTCTCTTCTATGATTCTATATTTATTCTGTATGTCAGCATTAACAGTAAGATGAAACTCAAATTAAGATACAATTTGCACATATAATGATTGTGAACATATTGGTTCCAGTGCGTTTCTGTCAATTTGAAGGAAGAGGATTTGGCTGGAGCCTGAAACATCCAAATTACATACTCAAATGGTAGGATCTGGGTTTGAGAGAAAACTGAAGGATTTTACAGACTGCCTCCTTAGACTGTTATGCTGTGGGCTGATTTTAGTAGTTGCAGATAAACAGTTTATGTAATGTAAATAATCAGTTTATACTTAGCATTTAATTGCTGTTGAAATGTAATTGGAGACCGTGGTTGTTTCCCCTAAATCAGGACAGTATTGGCTTGGATTCTGCATGTTTATAGAACTGAAGTAGAGCTAGCTGCTGTTTTCTAAGACTTTGAAAAAGATGTATCAAGTTTCACATTGCACTAGTTTGTAAACAGCAAAATGAATCATGCATCAGTGCTAGCAAAATTGTTAATATGCAGTTTGTTACCATTTGTTTGTCTAAATAAAATAATTATTTGAGATTAGGTAAACAAATTACCTTTTTTTTTTTTTTGAGAACTAATAATGTGTGATTCTTGTTGCTCACTACTTGGAAACTTGAAATATATTTTTAATGAAGATTTGACAATTGAAAAACATCCAAAAGTACAAATAGATGTTGAGGTTAATACAGCAAATTTGTTTTAACTAAGCTGTATACTTCAATTATTTTTAAGTTCTAAACTGTATAAAATTCTGTTTAAGGCAAAGCGACTGTTGGAACGAATACATTTGCTTTAAATAGGAGCTTAGTAAATGTTAATGAAAACAGTGAAACTTGAAATGAAGCTGGCGCAGGCAAGAGTTAATGTACAGAACTGTACTTTTGGATAAATTTTGTTTAAAGAACGTGTGGTTTGATTTCTTTCTGTTTATTTTAACATTCAAACTAAGTGAAACTCCAGGGAATTATTAGAGAGAGAAATTAAAACAACAGACGGACTTGTAGTTACGTGCATAAGGACATCTTTTCAAAAAGCCTCCTGACAATTTCAGATATTCCAAGTTATTCTATTTAATTTCAAATGGAGAATGTTTCTTTTTGTGCAGAGCTGTCAATCTCAGCAAACCCATAAGAAAATGATTTAAAAACATCATGAAATATATCTTTCCACTTGTCTTTTTTGAACTACATTGACAATCAGCTTATAAAGTAGGTAGAAAAATGCATTCCATTTTTTAACAAATGCAAAACATGATGATTTAGATCTTTCAAACTGAGTAGGCAACAGTGCTTATACAGGAATGATTTCATTGCAGTCAAGCACATTGACATAGTCTTTGAAAACAAAATATCACATTTTCCAGTGGTCTGTCTACTCTTAGAATTAGAAAAAGAAGTTTTCACAGGGTGGTCATTACTTCATCAGATCACACCTCGCCAGCTGTCTGTAACCCAGGCAGCTGATGTAGTATTGGATTTGCACCCTGACTGCAATGTTCGAAGATAATGAAATAATTCATGAATTTCAGGGAAACGGAACTGTTATTGCTGTACCTGTTAATTGTTTGGACTTCTGCCACTTGTTTTCAGCCATCACTATTAATTCAGAGGGAAGAACAGAAAAGGTAGGAAAAAAAACCTCTGTCAGCTTTTCCTCAGTAGCTTGACTTAAACAGATGTACAGGAAAGTTTTGAAGCTTTGAGGCAGAGCTGTTTAAATATCACTCAGCTTGTAGGAAATAGATGAATTAGAACCACAAGTGCCACAGAACAGCTAATCACAGCAGGGTCAGCTACCTCTGTTTACTTACCTCTGTTGGGCTCGATACAAAGATTTAGAAAAATAGATATGCAATACTTATAAACCTGTGAAACTAGCAAAAGGCAGTTCCAAAGCAGGCACAGCACTCCTATATGAATAGGTTGGAAGGGAGCTAGTCAGTGTACAGAAGATACATTGCTGCAAGAGTCACTATGTATGCTAAAATATTCCTCTTTGATAACGTCATAGCCAGATCAAAGTTTGTTTGTGTTGCACTGTCACAGAGCATGGAGCAGTGCTTTCTAATCTACATGATGTCTTCTTGCACCTCTGCCCACAGGTAACTACTAGCTCTGAAGACTTCCTTTGTTAGTTCTTTACACAGAGTTAGGCTTCATGCAAAGGGTACCCAAATTTCTTCAAGTATCTTTCCAATATGCAGGTAGATAAATATACATTCACTGATCTTTATGTTCATTTGTTTTTCCAGAAAATGTAACAGGCTGGCTTTCCTAGTTGTTTTGTTTTTTTAAACTTCTGGAATGGAAATTCACCACTTTGTATTTGGGATCACACCAGTGGAAATTCAGATGAATTGAGTCTCCATAGATATAAATGTGTTCTTGTTCTTTGAGATTACTCAGAACCACATGAAAAAGCTGGTTCTGGTTGTTATGGAACGTTGCTGCTTCCATAAGTGATTTCCATGAAGGCAGCAGTTACTGGGGCTGCAGAATCATGGGAATGGGAAGGAAGCAACTTTTTTCCAACTATTATTTAACCTTGTTTTATAGTAATGCATTATTCAAATTTGAAGGATGATTTTGAATGGGGTGCTTATAAAGCAGAATTACAACTAAGTTAGTTTTAAAAAGACAATTTTAGTTAATAAGTAGCATTTTCAAAATTTTATATTTGGTTACTGAAATCTTATCTGTTAGTGCCCAAGGTTGACTATGCTTTTCAAAGCAAATAATTTTTGAGAAACACAATGAAAAATTAAATGAAAAAATCAAGTATAATTTGAACAAAACTGTATTTTATTTCTAATAGATACCCAATTCATCTTTAAATGCTTTCTCATGAGGTTTTAGTACTCTATAACAAGAAAATAAGCTAATGTATTTTCAATCGTAAATGAGGCTTCAAAAATTAGATGGCATATCTAACAGTTATGTCAATTTACAACAACATTTAATATTTATAGTCACTTTTATTCTAATGGGATAGAGCTGTTTTATTTTTATTGTAGATTTTCACAGCTTGGTGGTAGCATAGCTAATTGAGCTTGCAGGGCCAATGCATTGACCCATTCGCAAAATGCTTTTCTGAGAGTTATAGCCATCACAATGCAGCAAAAATTTGCTGATTTACTTAAGAAACTTCCAGCACAAGAAAATATGAAATGGTTAAATTGATGCCTACTATTGATATCTTTATTTATTCCTTTCCATTGCCAAAGTGAAGTAAGTGACCAACATACATCAGCCCAGTTGATGTTAACAGCATGATCTTTGGAAACATTCTGCAAGTGATACTGTTTTAGTTTCCACTTTCTATCATAACAAATATGTAAAATGTTTTGAGTCTCATGTTTGTAAATTCCAGTCATACCAATATTATCACCAATTTTATTTGGACTATGACCGTGTTAAGTCTCATTCAGATCTTATGTACCTGTAGCTACAGCATTAGATCATTTTTCAATAGTCTCCTAAAGCTTGTTCTAAATTAAGACCAAAGCCTGAACTCACATCCAGTCATGATCTTTAAGAATTTTGCAATTGAAAGACTCCTCCAGGCTTCAGTAGATGTTTGCATTGGTCCCTTTATATCAATATGCTTTCAGAATTAGTCTTGGAATTAATTGTGCATTGAAGTTGATTGTATATCGGTTCCAGCAATGCTGTGGAAAAAATGTTCACTCTCATTACAGTTGCTGGAAGTTTTCTTATTAATGAGTTCAAAATTTGACACCTGGAATATGAAGAAATTTTTGCGTGCTTTGATTAAAAGCACTGTACTGTTCATTCCTTTCAAGACAGACAGACAGCCTTTTAGGACTTAATTGTGCCACATAGCAGGTATTTCTTGTCCAGTCTCTCCTGTTTGAAGAAACACCTTGAGCTTTGTGTTCCAGAGTTATCTTGTGTCTCTCTGAATTATGCTCTTCATGAGAAATGATTGGTATTTTCCAGTTCCAGATCTCCTCTGGCACAAATAACTAATCAGATTTATAGGTCAGAGAAATCAGTCCTATCCCACTGTTCTACTGAAATGATCAGTAAATGGGCAAGATGGGCCACATAAACTTACCTGGCAACAATTATAAAGCTGGAAAACGGGTTGTGTTTCAGATAATTGCACATGCAGAAGTGTGCTTGGGAATGAGGAGTTCTGAGACTTCATTTGCAAGGATGGTGAAATTGTAAGCAGTTGTAGAGACACTCCAGAAACCCTTTGGTTTCTTTGTGATATAGAAACCGAGAGAAGGAGGTCTGGTTTTCTTTGATCATGAGAGCTGAAAATCTGTACGTTTTATCTTGATAGTTGGGTAAAACTACCTGAAAAAGAAAGGGTAAGATTTGAATAAAAAAACATAGCCATGTAGTTATTAGCAAGAAAAGTATCACACACAGGAGGAAATTCTTGAGGGAGAAGGGGCAAACGGAGTTCATAGCTGTTCACCAGCCAGAGTCTGGGATTGGAGTTCTTGAAATTAGAGAACTTCAGCTGCAAGGCACCATCAGGAGACAATGGTGAGAGGAGCAAAGCTGGATCTCATTTTGGACATGGCCTTGGGACAACTGTAAGTTTTGGTAGTTTTGCTAAGTGTCTGGGGAGAAAGGAACAGGCAGCTTCCAGAGCTCTATGCAAGCTTTTGCTTTGCATGTTGTACCGTGATAAGCAGCAAGATGCAAGCTCAAAGTTTAGTTCTTTGTAAAGCAAGGACAATGTATAGCATTCCCATTGATGTCAGTGATCCTACAGTACACAGAACACAGTACACAATCTTCAATTCTGTCTCCTCATTATAGCATTTCTACAATTTTGTAAGGCGTAAAGATGTACAGAATGAATTGTTGATTTATTTTTAAGACCCTAAAGCCGAATCAACAAAGTACAAAAGGAACTGAATCCAAATGAAGGCACTGATAGCTTAAAAAGATTGGTTTTGTAGTCCACACAGAATGCTGCAGCTGCCCGTAGGAAGGATGTGAGGAAAATATTTCTAAGTAGGCTAAGAACATTTGGGCTTAGTAGAAATTCGTGAAAAAAGTCTGACAACAAATGCATGGCCATAAAATACTCCATAGGCTTTTTTTTCTAAATCATCTTTTTGTGTATAATTTCACTTGTAAAACATGATGAGCTTTCCTCTACAGAAAGGCTGTGCCAGCTAGATAATAGCTAGAGGTCTCTCCTCCTTTTTCTCTCTGCAGAAGCCAAACCGCCCTGGAGTCTCACATATCAAGACAGTATCACCTTTGTGGGGCCTGAGGATGAGCAGACTAAGTCTCATTATTTTGCCAAGATATACACAATACTGCTGAAAAGTATGTAATAACTTAGGAAACTATTAACACAAAGTTTATGGCAGTCATAGACTCAGACATTTCTAGGTCAGTGTAAGATTTCTGCTGTCAAGAGTTCCCAAGCCTCTAGATGATGCTGTAAAGAAAGATTCACTCACTGTACTTGAACAGAGAGTGAGAGAGAGTACTTTAGCCTATTTCTTTGCTTGCTTGGTTCCTTATCTGTTTTCTGAAAGCTGCTGGAAAGCAACAGAGATTTAGCTGCCAGGTCTGAACTGCAGGGGTGGAATTGGCAGTAGTAAAAGCAAAAAGATTCAGCAAATAAAAGATAATATAGATCGTCTCCTGTTGTGCCTGTTTTCAAATTACTGTGTTTAAATGAACTTCTTGTTCTGCAAGCTGTCTTTAGTCTCTCGCTTGCTGGCCTCCAATGACCTTTCTCTGATTTTCTTTTTCCTTTATAGTCTCATGGCATTGCAAACTTTTATCTACCTTGCTGATAACTTAAATATGGATAAATTCAACACATACATTTAATCTTACGGGAAGTCTCATCTCAATTTGTAGTTGTTTAGGCAATGAAATGCAGTGGAAGCTAATGCTTTGTGCTATAGACTACTACAAGATTTTTGCCTTGTGAATATATGTAGGTTGCTCCAAAAGTAATGCCTCCTATTTATTTTGGTGGATACTACAGCAGATACAAAGAACACAATATACCCATTTGATGGAGCAAATTCTCAGCTACAAAACACTATTTTTCAACATAGTTACCACCATTACATATGCATTTTTGCCAGCCAAGAACAAGAGCAGGCATGCTTTGTGGCTTGTCCTTCACATTGCTATCGCCACTGCTGAAATGCACCAGCCACCACCTTGCTATGTTGACATCCACTGTTTGGACTCCAGAAAAGTTCAGCAGGCACAATGTTAATATCCTGTCTCTCCCTTTCTTCAGTACTTACATAAGGACTAGAAAAAATGCCTGATCAGATTCAGTGGAAAAGATTATCTTTATTTTTTCTTATTTTTGTAAATAAAATTAGCCTAACATTAACATTTTTACTTACATTTTGATGTTGTTGCATGTGATATTTTTCTTAGACTTTTTTTGACAGATGTAATTAAAAAGAAAGAAAAGACCAATAGTTATGTGTAATGGAAGAAAAGTGCTCCGGAGTTGTTTTTTTTTTTTACTTTAGTTTTTTTTCCCCCTCCCCTTTTTCTCCTGTTTGCATTACTTCAGAAGTTTCAGGGTAGCTCCTGAAGGTTTTTCTGAAGTGTGTGTACCACTGGCAGAGTGGCGTGTTTGGGTCTGTGTTCATGTTAACCTCTCTGTGCCAAAATGGGTGAAGAAGGGAGAACTGTCGTGATTTCATCACAACATCTCCCTGCTCAAACAGCTTTGGTAGTCTAACACTGTCTGCTAGAAGGGAAAAGTTATCCAGGACTCCCTGGTTCCTTGCTGTTCAGTGACGAAGTAATACGCAGCATTGTTTCAGATTGGGGAGCAGTACTAACAAGTCAAAAGAGAAGGATAGCAGGCTACAATTGCAGAACGGTGATCTAGAGCAAGTAATTGTTGAAAGGCAGAGCAAAGGACGAAGGGTCAAGAGCCTTGCATGTTAGCCCTTTTGTCACCATGTCATCAGGGAGGACTGTCAGAGAGTCCCCAGTTAATGCCCCTTTAACTGGCCCTACGTTCATTGCCAAGGAGTTGTAGAACTACGTAAAGAACTTGTAATGCTTAATGTAGTTACACTCATAGCACTACCAAAGTTAAGACCGTTGTAAGGCCAGAGAGTACCTTGCCTGAAATACTTGAATATCTACAGCAAAATAACAAACTGAACATTGAATTCCTAAGCCTGAGGTCTCTAGTCTAGACAAATAAGTGTTTACAGTCTTTTCCACTTCTGGTTAAACTGCTTGTGCCAGGAATTCGAACTGCACCACTTTCTGCATATGCAGTAATGAACTCAAAGTCAAGGCTCAACACAAGTATTTGGAAGATGGGTTGTTCATCTCACCTTTTTGCTTTTCATTTTCATGAGATGGACTTAACAAAACCGCCTTGTTCATCTGATCATGACCAACTGGGAGAACTACAACTTGTGAAGGAGCTTGAGGTACATGGGTGAAAGGCACACTGCTAATTTTAAATGCAGTTCTTTTATTGGAAACATATACTTCTACTAGCAAAGAAATTTTTTCAAAGTTGAGAAAGTGAAACTAAGTATGAAAACCTAGGGATGTGTTCCCTCTCATTTTTAATACAAGCAGCCTTGTGTTTTTGAGTAGTTTTGAAACCTGCTCTGGTTTTTCATCTCTATTTTTAACAGTATGCTTTCCTTCAGGGGCTCATATATATTTTTTCCTTTCACCTGTTCCTTCTGTGTGCTCATGGGTCTCAGCGCTTTCCATTCATTTCTTTTCCTGTCCCAGTGTGAAATGCGAAGGGAGGTGAAAAGAAGCGTGCTTCTTACAAACTCTTATAAACTAGAAGCAATGCAGATTGTGTAACGTCCCAGGGAAAACTATAAAGGAAGGAATCTGAGTCCCATGAGTCCGTTATTACTGGTCTGTGGCATTGTTATAATTCAGCAAACAGAAAAGAAAAAGACTGGAAATTGCATGGGCAATAGCATTCAGGTGAATTTAATGCTAAGACTTTGTTTTCTCTTGATACTTAAGTTTCCCAGCCATTTACTGTTTGTGCCTGATTTTTGTTGTTGTTGGTTTGTTTTTGTGTGTGTTGGTTTATTTTATTTTATTATTATTATTACTATTATTATTATTGTATTCTTTCTTGTATTTCTCTCAAACAATAGCAAAGCCCTATATGTCCTTCAGCTCCTTAGGTAGTTCTTTCAAAATATCTCCTATCCAAAGAAAAAGTGGCTGGCATCACTTCTGAAATTCACTATGCTAGTACAGGTACTAATACCATCAGATAGGCATAGAAGGTAACAAACTTTACCAATTCAAATGGAGAGGGGCTTCCCAGAGTGCAAAATGCTTCTGAGCAGCTTTTCAGAGGTGCTGCCTCCTATTGGAGTTAAGATCATTTAAAGCTCTTAATAGCAATCAGCTTCTTCTAGTTCCTCTCTTCTGAAAGACCTCTGTGGCCACAGGCATCCCAGGAGAGAACAAGTAGTGTGGTAGTGATACAGAGTTAGGGTATCTAGCCTTTATTTGCTGTGGTATAGCAGAAATCTTTTTATAGGTCTCACTCTGGGTTCATAGTAGTTATTGCATGCAGATAGTTTGTACACAGGGACTTGTGAGAGCCACAGTTTCAAAAGACCAAATAACTGAGGAGAAAATATGTGTGGTTCAAGGTAGCTGAGCAACCCAGAATTCATTATTTTGCACTAACTTTGGAATTTATTTCAGAAGAAAACCATTTCTGACCAGCCTGAGGAAAAGCTAATTTCACAGAGAAAGCTGCATCCCAGCCATTAATGATTGCTGAGCTGCATTTTCTGTAGTAAGTCTTCTCTCTGATAGTGGGTTCATTTGCAAGTAACTGATTTGATCCAACACACCAACTTGTGTTTGTGCTCCCCAGTAATGGGACAAGGGTGTTGTAGGGAGGATTTTTCAGGGCACTGTATTCTGTGTGGTTTGTGTCTTTTTTTTTTATTAAGGATATCTGCTCGCCTGACTCTTTTGTCTAGATATCTTCAGCATCCTGGATGTAGCTTGAATTCTTCAAACTGCTCAGCTGATGCAGCTAAGAAAACATGTTAGTATACAACAGTGTTTGTGACAGTTTTGAGTTAAGTAAGAAAACTGTGGAATGTTTTCTATATTTATGTCTCTTCAAAATGTTTCTTTGCTAATTTATGCCACCCACTGGGCAACCTGGCTCTCTGCCATCTTTCCTGTTGCCCTGCACAACTATGTTTGTAAGATTGGATGGTGTAACCTAACAATTTAGTGTTTTCAAGTGTTCAAACTTCTCTCAGGGAAATAATATATGTTTAGGTTGGTTTTTTCGGCTGTACCACATACACAGCACAGAAACGTTGCAGGAAAGTTAGTTTTTCCTTATTTCATAACACAATTCCATATCTCTGTGTTGTTTTTTTTTTTTTAAAGTTTATTAAAAGGATCACCTCTGAAAATGCACATGGGCCTGACATTGCATATGCCTATGAGTGGCAGTGTAGCTGCGGCTCCTATCAGTGAGATCAGTGGGCTGTAATTATTCCTTTACCCACCTTCTACACAGTCACAGAGACATCATCTGAGCTCAGGCCTGTCAACTGCCAAGCAACCTGGCTCTGGTCCACCAAAACACTTAAGTATGTGCTTATCTTGAAACAGGTATGTTGAACTATATCTTCAAAGAAACAGTTTGCATATTTAAGAGCTTTGTTGATTCAGTGCCTAAAGAATACAGCATTTTTTCAAGAGGAAACCCTCTGTACCTCTATTTCATCTCTGTCCTTTCTCCTGTCCTCTTGGAGCATAAGTGCTTGAGGTATCCTCATCCTCTCTGAGAGCATGTACAGCATTTGGTGTTTGGGGATTTTTATCTGAACTGAAGCTTTTAATTGTCTTCAGTAGTTGTTGCTACTGTTCTGAGAGGAGAAAAGAGAAGAACTGTGCTTTTCTTTGTAAACGCTTGTCATTATTCTTCTTTCTCTTGCTCTCCTTTGCTTTTGTTAAGCATTCCAGTTTTGTGAGGCCTTCATATTTCAGACTGCCATTCAGAAATTCCCATGTGATTTTTTCTCTCTCTCTACATATATAAAATATATAAACATTATCTTTAAATTTTCAGTTTCAATAAGACAATGTTGCCGTGTGGAAAAAAAAGACATTTTCCTCAAGCCATTGAACTTAACTGCTAGGAACATAAGTAACAATAGAATATCTCAAGTTGGAAGGGACCCACAAGAATCACCAAGTCCAGCTTCTGGCTCTTCACAGCACCACCCAAAATCCAAACCCTATATTTGAGAGAGTTGTCCAAACACTCCTTGAACTCCAGCAGCTTGAGGCCATGACCACTGCCCTGGGCAGCCTGTTCCATGCCCACCATGCTCTGGTGAAGAACTTTTCCCTAACCCCCACCTTGACCCTCCCCTGACACAGCACCAGGCCTCCCCTCAGCCTCCTCTGCTCTGGGCTGAGCAAACCAGGGGCCTCAGCCACTCCTCACACACCTTGCCCTCTAGACCTTTCCCCATCTTTGTAGCCCTCCTTTGGGCAGTCTCTAATATCTTTATGTCCTTCTTACATTGTGGCACCCAAACCTGCCCTCAGTGCTGGAGGTGCAGCCACACAGCACACAGCACAGTGGGACAACCCCTCCCCTCACCCAGTAGCAGTGCTGGGCCTGGTGCACACCCAGGTACAGTTGGCCCTTTGGGCTGCCAGGAAGTCAGGAAAGCAAATATTAATGGACCATCTTACATTGAGCAAGGTGAGAATTTTATCAGTGTCTCCTTGCTCCTTCAAGTGTGATAAAATTAGCAAGCAAAGATTAGTATGAAATAAATTTTTTTATCAAGGTACTTCCAAACTCTGATGGAAATTTTGTTTGGACCTAAGTTAAGCATCTCAAACAACAGTGCTGTGATTCTGGAAAGCTATAAATTAGGAGTGTTATCAGTACATTGTAGGAGAGAAAAAAGGCAACAATTGTAAACAAATCTGGATGTGCCATCATCAAATCCACAACAAAATTTGGAATATGAGCTATTTTCTTTAAATAGGATCTAGAATGAGCTATTTTCAAGGCCCTTGAAGGTCTGGCAAGGGGGATGTCTTGCAGATGTGCAGCCAGAGAAGCAAAGGCAGAAGCATTATTGCTTCCATCAGGTCTGACTGAGAGGCTTGCAGACTTTCTAGAGGTTCCAGAAGGTGCTTACCTTTTCACGTTATCATAGGTGATATGTTTGTGGCTGTGGTTGATCAAAGGAGGTGGCCTGGATCCTTCTATTGTACTTACTATCCATTTTATCTTTTTCTGCTGTGAGTTCCTGATGAAAATTGTGCAGCTTAAAAGCAAGATGTGCCTTTATGAGCATGTCAGTCTTGAAAATGTAGCCTTCCAGGTCTGCAAATGTTCAGTATTGTTTTAGAGTTCTTTTTGCTGTTTTTTCTCTATGCATTGAGTTAACAATTTGAAGATGAATGGAAAAACTTTCTAGTGGATTCAGGATAAACAGGATGCTTGTTAACTGTTCTAGTTCTTCAAATAACCTTATATTTTTACACTACAATACAGTGTTTTACTCGCATCCTATTCTCCCTTCACTGTCTTCTATACCACTGTTTTAAATTTAAAGTATGAGACATGTCCTGTCCTTTTTCTATGTTTTTGCAGTATCTTCTCTTCTTCTACACATGCATTCTGTGTTTTAGACCCTTTGTACATTCTCTTTTTCCATCTCATTTGTACTTGGACTACTTTATTTTTCTTCTAGTTTTCCTAAGACAACCTGCAGACCGCAAGATGCTAAAATTCTGGCTGAGTTCAGTAACAATCATTGAAGTCAAAGTTACACAAAATTAGATTTATTTTGATTTTGTTGTTATTGTTCAGTTGCTTGATTGAGATTTTTGGCCTTTCTTCTCATCATTTCAATTCTTACTTCATAAAAATAAAAAAAAAATGAAAATTAAAAAAGTTAGCTCCTTGGGCAGTGGTCATCTATAATGATATCTATCTGTAATCATGACTGTAACGGGGTGGGAACTTTTAATTTGGTTTACAGCAAAAATACCATTTTACCTGCTTATACTTGTTCTCTTTCTAAACTCCTGAGATCCTGTGTTTTCCTGACATCTGGCCTCCTTCTATCATCTTAATAATGCTTTTTGTATCCTCTCTTCTTTCAAGATGAATCCTCCTCCCTCCACTCATTTCCACTACCTTCAGAAGAGCCATTCAAGTGTTTGTACTGATTATAGTCAGACTGAATTTGCATAAGCCAGAGGTTATCTAGCCAATATTCAACAGTACTGTTAGACTGCATTATCTCTTTTTTCTTTATCAGTCAAATATAAATAACAATTCTTTAGAGAAATCTAAGGAGCAAACATGTACCTTCTGTGTTTTAAATACATTCATTTACTTTAGAGAAGCTAAAGCTCATGTCTTCTTCCTACAAATAGTCACTGCCTGTCTTACCTGTACCTTGGTTGCCACTCTTTTTGCCCCAGCAGCATAGTGCAGATCGATCTCTCTGTGATGGCAATCCCGTGTAGTTTGTTTTCTGCACGTACACCAGCTCCTTACAGACACACTTACTCATTGCCCAATGGCTATTGGCATAAGGGAAAAGAAATCAAAAGTCTGTAGACAGAAATAAATGACCCTTAACACTAAACAAGGGGACTGTGGTCTGTCTAGAAGTGAAACTGTAATTGGGAAGGATGTAATGGTCATACTGGGAAATAACATACTCATTTTGGTATGCAGTTACCCCTCTGCTATAAATGCACATCCTTTTTATTAAGGTGTTAGAGAGCTAGGACAGGTGAGCATCTTTCACTCAAAGGCCATTAAAGACAAAGCATTAAAAGGTGGCTTTGCTGTCTCTGTATTAATGCACAATGGGATAATGAGGCTAGCTCACAATGTATAAAACCTTGCTCTCCGCTACATTGAAATGAATGGTTTTATATGTGATAAACGCACCAAATGGTTACACAGAGCTTGATGGATAATTGGAAAATCATGTCACCTTTCAAGAGAAGGTCATCTCTTAAACTTTTGTGTCTCAGCTATTTTAATTCCAGCTTTGCTGTTATTTAAATACTTTGATATTCTCAGAGTCGGCAGCTGAATTTGTCTCGTTTAAGTGTCTTTCCTCTTACAGTGCATCAATGAAATACAATCCCATATGTGAATTCTCCATGATGTTCTACTGAAGGAGAGACTGTCACAAGCATAATAATTCTATTGTTTGGAATGCCTGTATCAGCACAAAATTATTATTTTTTTTAAATGACTGTAGCTATTGTGTAAGTGTATGTTGAATCATCATATCTTCTCCTTTCTCTTTAGTGCAAAATTCACTTTGATTACTTATCCTTTGTATGAAAGTAGCTGTAGATAGAGATTTCTCTAATATTAATTAGAAAGATTACTGCAAGTGTTTGTGGCCATTAGGGACTAACTTTCCAGACAGCAGGGAACAGGTACTGCTAATAGTCTAGTGTTTAGATATGCAAATTCTGGATATTTTTGCTAAATAAAATAAAGAGCATGATTTTGCTCCTTTGATTTTGAAATAGAAGTATCTGAAACTTTCTACCTGAGTCAACAGGTAACATTGAATGCTTACTACATGCAGTATGGGAGGCAGCCTCCCACCCCTCACCAGTGCTTTCAAGTTGAAGAACACATATCTGCTGAAAAAAGTTATACGTGAAATTGTTTTTCCATCATTTTGAGGTTTTAGTTATCCTATCAGTTTAAGAATGTTATCGTTAGAGAGAATACCAAAGAAGGTAGCTATACTTTCAAAAGTAGTTCTGCCTCTTCCTGCCTGGTACATTTCTCCAACTTCTAAAAGGCTTTTAACACATCTTAAAGGACAGATCAGTTGGAAGAAGATGTAATGGAAAAATGAGACAAATCGTAACGAAGTCTTGGCCACTGCTAAAGGGATGTTTTCCTTTTATGACAGGCATTTCACTGCAGGGCTGTTAAGGGAGGTAGATGCTCATTTTACTTGAGCAAACCTGTACATTTCCTTCACCTGCTGAATGATTCTGAACTGCCCTTACTTACAAAACAGTTTAGGATATAGGAGGTTCATTTGAAAATACATCCTGGGCTCTGCATTTCCTACCACAGGGGTCAGAAAAGAGGCAGAGCACTCAAACTCCTCTGTGATGTTTCTGTAAATTGCAGTGTAAAGCATTATTAATACTTACTGTATGGGAAAGAAATCCTATGGTGTCTATCAGGCAGTCACAAGCCATTCACTTCTTACTGAAGATAAGTACAAACTAAGGTGCAAGCAAATGGATTGCTTGCTTGGCTTGATGTCATGTGCTTGTGGCAGAATTTTTTGAATAAAAATATTCTGATTTATATTTTCAGAAATAAAACTGAACATGTTTTCACTAAGCGTCTTCATGTGCTCTGACAAGGGCACTTAAATCCCTGATTCTGTGATCAGTAAAATAAAATGTGAAACCTCATTGTCTGCCACAACGGAATGGTGCATGAGAATTACTTATGTACGTAGTTTGTTTCTTCTAAAAGCATATCATTTTTAGAGTAAATTTTCTGCAAAAGGGAAAAATAGGAGAATGGTGAGGTAACAGATTTACTCATAGTAACTTTTAAGCAATGTATTATGGAAACTGTATAGCCTTGCTTGCACTGGATTGCATGTGATTTGATATGTCTTTTTGGACGTAAGGCAGCTTCACGCCAGGCAACCTCATGACCCAGCACCCAGGGCACAGCTCATCTGCAAACAGACTAACCTTCTTCTGAAAGACCAGTTGTCTTTAGGCCTGCAGTCACACAAATCAGAAAGCCTGAGACCAGAAAGTCTTGTCTTTTAAAATACGGATTACTCTGGTCAGTTCCAGGAAGTGTATGTAAATAAGGCAGCACAGATATTATTTCAGGCAAGACCTGCAAAAACAAAACAACAGTGTCTGCTGTCATCAGCTCTGAATGACAACTTCCTAGCCTCCGGTTTTCAATTACTTGCACCTCTTCTGAAAGATACACCTTCTTGACTGAAACTTCATTATTCATCTCTGCCTGAACATAAATACTTTGTTTCTAGTGTTTGAGCTTAGAAAACAGTTATTTCCTTGTAAGCTTAAGAAAACTACAAAGGAAAATATACTCTGTAATAGGAGCAGGGTGTTTTAAATAAGGGAAATTGCTGAAATTTGAAAGCTGACATTTCTTTCAGAAATTACCCTTACTGAAGGGAATAGGAAGGAGATTGGTTTTAATTTGACCAATTTTAGCAGTTTAAAATTGATTTCTGAGAATGTACAATAGCTTCCTCTTCTATTTCCTATTCACTAGTGAAGTGGAAAACCAACAGGGCTGATCTATAAGTTTGCGTGGCTACCACAATCTTAAGTTTGCCATTTAACTACCCAAGTACCTGGGCCACAAATGAAACAGGAAGAGTTTCTTTGTCCTTGGAGAAACTGGCAGAAACTAATTTGCTTTGAGATTTCATGCAAGTTACTCTACATTAAGAAGACTGGGCAGTTGTTTGCATCTTCTCTTGTATGGTCATAGAATCATAGAACCTTTTGAGTTGGAAGGGCCCATTAAAAACCTTCTAGTCCAATTCCCCTGCAATGAACAGGGACACCTACAGCGAGATCAGGTTGCTCAGAGTCCTCTCCAGCCTGATCTTGAGTGTATCCAAGGATGGGGCATCTACCACCTCTCTGGGTAACCTGTTCCAGTGCCTCATCACCCTTATCATAAAAAACTTATTTCTTAATCTTGATCTGTGAAATCTTTTTATTTCATAACTATAAAAGTATATGCAATGCTTGAGATAAGATGGAATTCTAATACTTCCAGCCAAGTGAATGAAGAAACCGTTGTCAGAAATTTAGCCTAATCAAGTTCTCTTGCATTTTCTGAAATTAACTTTTGAGCTCTTGATGTATTTTTTGTTGTGTGAGAGTTATAGAACAGACATAAGATTTCAATAAGATATTTTTTTAACGTGGATAACTGTACTTCTGTATAACTCAGTGTTGTGTTATGACCACTGTCTAAATACATACTAGCTTGTTTGTACAGCAGTAGTAGCATGAAAAAGGTTCTTTAATAATTACTTCCTTCAGCTGTCTGCTGCTTTCCTAAGGAAAAAATGAAGATCAAAGAAGCCATACCGCAGTGGTATGCTTATAAAAGACCCAAGTGGTTGCTGCTCGTTTTAAGTTTTGAGGTCCTATTCAGTACCACCACAGTTTCTTGTGTTTGTGTAAGAAATTGACAGCCATCTGATGTTGCGTTGCTTCATGACAATGCAAACAGCATCCTTAAAAATAAGATAAAAGCTTGCAATTCAACAACCCATGGGCAGTTCCCTTGGATACAGATGTGAATCTGTGCTCACAACTATTCTGAGCTGTGTACCAGTGGAGAAGAGGCCTTGGAGAATCTCCTGTCCTCACTTGAGAGTTCCACTGTCTGATCTTGGTGTTCTATTACAGCCCATTTATTTTTTTAAGCACTTCTGTTGCTATTCTGGTCACATTTAGACTAGAGCTAAATTTTGAGCTTTACTTCCAGCATGAGCTCTGTTTTTATTCTGCTGCCTTTGCCATCCTGCTGACAACTCCTCTTCTGATGCAGCCCAGGCCTTCTGGGATGCAAGTACACACTGCTGGCTCATGTCCAGCATTTCATCCACCAGAACTCCCAAGTCCTTCTTCACAGGGCTGCTCTGAATGAGTTCTTCTCCCAGTCTACTCATGTCTGGAATTGGCCCAACCCGGGTGCAACACTTTGCACTTGGCCTTGTTCACTTGGGCCCACTTTTCAAGCTTGCCCAAGTCCCTTTGGATGGCATCCCTTCCGTCATATTAACTGCAGCACTCAACTTGGTGTCATCAGCTATCTTGCTTTGATCGTAACCTTAGCTAGAGTCTGAATAAGTTAAACTATTATTGAGCTATCTTACATCAGTTTTAGACACATCGCAGACCCTCATCCTGGTGCAGCATCCATTCAGGTGGAAAGGACACGGAATTTGCACCATAATTCATCAGTGAAGTCTAGTAAAATGAGATTGCGGAGGTAGTCTCTTAAATACATACCTACCAATGCTATGTATAACAGAACTTTCTGTAAAAGAATTGGATCAGAATTACTAGATTTCTTGAAGAATTATAGCT
This sequence comes from Numida meleagris, assembly GCF_002078875.1. NCBI lineage: Eukaryota > Metazoa > Chordata > Aves > Galliformes > Numididae > Numida > Numida meleagris. The sequence goes on along the minus strand of NC_034410.1, from coordinate 66,752,759 downwards.
ATAGTAATGTCTTCTATTTCCTCTAAGAACTCCTCATTTCTCTGCATTCATTTAAACTGGGAGTTAGTTTTGCCTTGAGGCTTTTCAGTGCTAGTGGCCTATCAATTAGCCATCCTCATAATAAGTTTATTTGGCCCTACAAACTTCTGTAGCACAAAATCAGTCTAATTTGAAAGTGGTTCTACTGAGATTCTCTTATTATACTTTTATTTGGTCTTCTTTATTGAAATAACCTTTAAGACAATTAGTGTCTCAGTCCCTCTTTAATTTTCCCTCCAAATCAACAATAAAGGAAGGATTTCTGACAATGCTGAGTGTAATATGCATTGTTAGAAGGATTGTTTTCCTGCAATTTTGTCCATATCTTTGAGCAGTTTATTCTTTATTTACACCTTGAAGCACAGTTTGAGTGGAACATCTACTGGACTGTGGTTGTGATTAAGATTCTCATGATCTTTATCTTGCAGTGCATTCCAGTGTCTTTTTTTTGTTGTTATGTTTTGTTTTTACCTATTTAATTGATCAAGTTCTAACTGGTTTTGATTGAATGGATGGAAAATAAGACTTACAGTATCTCTGGATACAATATATGGATTTGGATAAAGAATGCCTATCGTAGCTTTTTCAAAATTGGACTGTGACTCTTGGCAAGGATTCATCAGTGACGTCCAGAAATTACTTTTAAAAATTGTAGCCATGTAGCCCTAGTGCTTCTCTTCACATTGTTTGATTCTGTCTGTTTGCCAGCATAAAAGGCACAAAAGCTCTACCTTTGTAAGTGTACTAAGATGTATGAATCATCAGAGTAGCATACCTCTTAAAAGGTCATGGCTAATCACGAAGAGAATGTACTTTATACAGAGTAGCTACATGAGGAGTGAAAAAGCCCTAATTAAAGCACTGTTACTATTACCCACTGCATAATTTAGAATTGGACTGACGCCCAATTGCTTTTTATCAGTGAACTATCTCCAAAATGATTATTTTTATAGAATTTTCAGGGTTCACACTTCAGGTGAACTTCTTTGCCTGCCTCCAAGTTCTAGTGGCTTAATCTGTTGATCAGCAGGTCAGGCCCGGAACACTGTACACCACATCTCAGAAAACCTTGATCACTTGATGTAATCCATAGAACTTTCAGATATGGGAGCTGGTTTTCCAGGGACTACAAGAGACCTTAAAATAGCATGTGGAGTCTGCAGCCCTAGACATTCCTCTTCCTTGCCCAGCAGTGCATCTGTGATGGCGTAGTCTTGGCATGTCTGTGGCAGTAACATGTATAGCCTTCTTCATTGTTTTGTGACAATTGTGGGACTTGTTCTCTGTAAAAGATGGTAGAACAAAACCTGATGTTTTATCCTGGTGCCCCTCAGAGTGATACCTACATCTCTACTCTGAGTTCTCCCCACTTGAAGCTGGCTCTGCACTACATTTTTCTGTCGTTAGAAATGCTGTACTTGGAGAGAATTATGTAACTGATAACAGTGTTGCCTTCGTTGGAGATTATCAAAGATCTTACAGCACGTGCAGGGAAATACTAACCCTGCTGCTGAGACCAGGGCTGCTTCCTAACAAAACTGTTAATACTGACAGTGCTGAATGAACTGTGGGCAGCCTGGGCAGGGCAGGCTTCCAGCAGGTGGAATGGATTCAATGGGAAAGCAGGGGCAGGAGGGAGGGGGCTTCTCATAAGCTTCCTCCCATTTGTATGCATGTGTACATGCATGTACCTAAATGAGCAGATGAAAACTGTTAATTGCATTGCCATTTCAGTCCCAATCTGTGTGGAGGGGGAAAGGCTGAGCATAAGTGCTCACCCCAGTTTGTCATTGCTATATAACTGCACCATTGCTGTTATCTAGTGCATTTTTCAGAGTACCTCAAACATTTTTATTTTGTGGAGTGAAATCTCAGGATGGTTTTCGTCTCGATCTCCAGTCTTTGACTCCATATTCTTTTGTCAGCATTAAAACCCTGGAACACAGTGCTGGGTTTGGTTTTGAAGTGCTTTGTGCCTTTGTGTGAACCTCTGAGGCTGCCTTTTTACCATGTAACCGCCAGTATCACATTCCCAAGGGAGACTTGCAAAACATCAGGTGACAGATCGCAACTTATTTTAGCTGACATTGTCTAGAAGATGCAGTGTTAGTCACTCACTCCTCTAAAATGTCGTATGAAGAATCTGGAAGTTATTCATGAGTTTTTGTGCTGATCCTGAAAAAGAGGGTGTCTGTTGCCCTGTGCAGGGGCAGAGCTGCTCTGTCCAGTATAGTGCTCATGTGCTACATAAGAGCTGGTGGGGGAAGGTCCTGCCTATTTGTAACCCATCTTTTTTCTTTCTTCCATTAACTGAAGTGAGAAAATAAATCAAATAAATCAAAACAAACTAAAGCATGGCTAGAACCATAAAATTCCCTCTGTACAAAGTCTCGTGGTCAGCTGGAAGAGGTCTGTCTAGTTTTAGCAAAGGAAGAGAATATGGGAACAACTGATGTTTTGACACAAACTTCTGCAGGAATCTCTGGATGGGATTGTGATTTATACTTAAAGGCATATATATGCATATAGATAGTGTGTACATAGTGTGTTTTTGTTTTATTTCCAAAGTATTCCTTGCTCAGATCAAAAATGCATCTGAAATCTTAACATGGAATTGCATTTCTCCAGTAATGACAAAGAAGGCCTCTTTTCTCCAGTCGCTCTTGACCTAACCAGATTAGCAAATTAATAATTGTAGGATTCACAGAGTGATCTTCTCCTGTGAAATTAATTCACTCTGCACCCATTTGGCAGATGTCAGTATCTGGTAAAAATGTTTCCAGGCAAATAATGGAAATGGTCGCATAATGAATAGACTCACTAAACTGTAAAAGGAACAGCTCTCTGTCGGAGGGATGAATTTTCTTCTGACTGTCTAGGGCTTGTGTTCTTCCTTTAAAAAAAAAAAAGATTTACATTCTTAAGTTTATTTCCCCCTATTTTCTTCTTTTTTTTTACCAGTGAGTCAAAAAAGAAATATTTATTGAGATGTGATACCGTCTGCAATGAGTGCATTGATTGTGTGTGTGATACTGATTGTATCAAGTGGAGCTGGATGGTGGAAAAAGAAAATGCTGTTTCTCAAGCCTTTAGAGATACAGACTGTTGATCCACCCCTGATCCATAGCCCTGTGTGCTTCCACCGTATGTGCTCCTTTCCTATGACTGCCAGTACCTTTTCCTTCCCCTATATCTCACATCTGTTTCACTCCTTGCCCCCATCAGTAGGAAGAAAGCTTATCTATAAAGAGCATAGGGAACAGTGTGAATAACCAATATGAGAATCACTTAAATGGATTTGTAAATCTCAATTGTTCTAAGCTTGTCCAAACTAGGACTACAGTTTGAATTAAACATAAGGTGACTTCTTCCATTGAGTTGATAAGTGCAAATAACATAGCTTGCAACTGTGTTTTATTTCCTAAACAAAAATGGTTCTTAACAGCTTTCAGAAGGCTATGCTTCAGCCACCTGCTGCTAAAGTTGTTTACTTTTTCCTGGAAAATTTGGTCTTCTACAGCATTAAAGCAGACAAGTACGCATTCAGCCTGCTTGTGCATACCTGGGGCTAGAATCTGTAGATGTTTGAGAGGCAGGTTTTCTAATGAGCATTATAACTTTCTACAAACTTCCTTTTAGCAAATATGAGCAATAGGGATGGATGGTGGAGTGATGGTACTGTCAAAATTTGTTGCTCATCCTCGCTCAACTTCTAGCTGGGGCTAGATGTTTTAGAGACAAAGGCAATCCTTCCTGTTATTGAGAAATACACTTTTGCTGCTTAGCTGTGACCCCCTTCTTTTCTTCCATAATACAGTTTTCACTGTAAGATCCTGTGCTTCTTACTGTCCTTCTTTCATATATGTGCCCTGGTATTTGGCTTGCTACAGGGACCTTAAAGCATGCATTTTGCAGTACTTACTTGTTTCCATTTTGCAAATATGTTGAAGCACATTGTAATACCAGTTGATTTTTACAGCAGGCGTATGAATGGATTGTAGTCCCAACAGAAAAGTGATTGAAATGCAGACAGTGAGAACAGCTGCTTACAGCGAAATCCTGTTTCCCAGTTGGTTTGCTCTGAGCACAGAGGAGTTCCTTAGAAAAAATAGATAACCTCTGCTTTTACTGTTGCTTAGAATATTCTCCTTCCTAAGGTATAAGCTCTGAATCAAGGTTCCACATTTACTATTTCCACAATATTCCTCCAGCAAAAATAACTATAACCAAAATTTCCTCAATTAGGATTTTTTTTCCTTTTCTGCTATTGCTTTCCTCCTCTCTAGGCCGCTCGATATTATACTACCTCATGCCCTTCCAGTGGTGTCCTATATTAGCATAATTGTTAGGTACCAACAGTGAGATGTGATAACCTCCAGTATTAGAGATGGTTAGAATTTTATGGGATTTCCTTTCTGTTCCAATACTGTCATATACTACAGTTCACTCCCACTTTCCAATTTATTTCTCTGCATGTTTAATCAATAATTAAGTAGCTAGCAGGTAAATGAAGGAGCAAAGGAATTTTGAATCTTTTATTTTGAAATATCCTTTCTGAGTCTAATATACAGAATGGAAGAGAGAAAACCTTCATTTGTATGAATCAGCATCCTCTTTGGACGCTGATTTAAACTGAATGAGGATCTTGGGTCCCATATAGTTCCCAATTTTTAAGTTTGTGTCTTAGAGAACCTCTGCAGTTATGCATTAAAGCTGTTGTATGGACAGCAGGCAAACTGCATATATTAACATGTAGTTGTTGTTGTTAAATCTAAACCATTTTTTTTCTGTACAAGTGCTTAAGGGGAGAGAAAACATCTGAAACCTTGTCCAAATTGAGTCTTTATGACACAACAAAAATAAAAAGTAAAAGCGAGACAAACAGAACATGTTTTTTATTGTTATTAAAAAGAATATGAATCTGGACTGACAGCTTGTAAACGAAGATGCAATCTGATCTGATTTCAAATGGCCAAAATGTTGTATTACCCTCAAAACAACCCATGGAAATCATTGTATTTTGTTAAACGATTAAATTCTCAGGGGCTTTATTTGCCATTTTACTAAAAGGAAATTATGCCTCAGAAGAAAGTCCTGTATTTTCATATGGTTACTTTGCAAATTAGCTATTAAAAACAAGAGAAAGCAAACTGTGTCTCAGCAGCCATGCAAACATGCACATGCTTGGGTGACCTAGCTGTACTTTACTCCTCATGCTCTCCACTGTTTGCTGCTTTTTCTTCCTGATACAGCACCCAACCCAGCTTTCTCTTCCACTCTACTTCCTCTTCTATCCCCATTTCTCTTTCTCTTCAATCTCTGATATGGTTAGCTGAGGACTTACCTGGGTATTGAGGAAGAGGTAAAATTTATCAGATGCAACTCTGTTTTCTTCTTAAACATCCTTTTCACAAAAATCCCTACCACTCTAGCTAGTAGTGGTTTAATCAACAATAAGGGCAATAAAACATCTCTTCATTTACATTGGACTGACGCTTTCTTGAGTATAACAAGACAGGTGCAAATTTGTAGATTGTTTATAAAAGCCCAGTGGACGTTTATGACTCTCCTGCTACTAATTACATGCATTTATAAAATATCTTTTAATAGCGGTTGATACATGTACACAAGTGATTGTAAAACAAAATGAGCAAGACATGAAACAGAACTGACAGAATTATTCAATTGGGAAAGTATAAACAAGGGAAAGAAGGCTGATTATTTATAATAAAAAACACATCAATATGATGTTTATGTTGCCCTGACAGAGGAGTGAACCAAGAGTTGCTATTATTTCTCAGCAAATAATACCAGGCCTCCCTGCTGATTCCTAACCCCGTAAATAAGGATTGGACAGGATGTACTCAACTAACAACTACTACCAGTACTACCAGTGAGTGAATAAATGTAGAGTATATTAAAGTGCTTAATTTTTTGACATAAAAGCAACATTTCGTTAAACACCACGTTTGTCATTCCATAGAAATAAACACTATATTGTATAACTATTATACTTTCTTTGCCTCATATACTAGGCAAAGTATATTTCTGCAAGTATTCTTTAGTATTCCCTAAACAAAAAAATGTTTGTAAAATTGGCAACGGAAATGATACATCGATTAATTTTATCTGAAAAGTAAAAAGAACCCTGCTGTTAGTTTTGGAAGTAAAAAATAGCTGACAGTCACTTGCTGGCTCTCAGTGGTTTTTACTGAGCTGTATTCTGTGATAGAAGGGAATGTGCAACCATAAACTCCTGGAAATCAAAGTAACTCCATAGATAATATGAAATTACCAGTGTGAACCCAAATGAATGTGGATGCATTCAGAAGGCTACAGCTAACAGGTAACGTTGATTCATTGAGAGGATACCTGAGGCCAAAATTCACAATCCTGTGTGCAAAATGTAGATGCTCACTCAACAGCTACCCAAGTTCATTACCTTGGTGCTTGTTCCCTCGAGAAATGTCAACGTCTTTTAACTAGGTCCAGGTGTAATAGATGTCACAAACTTAAATGTTAAAATGTTAGGTGAAAGTTAAAATTTTCACTGTGATGCTGATTCAGTTTTAATGCATGCAAGAAAATCAACTCATAGGAGCTAGAGTATTCTAATCTCTGATTTTTTTGTTTTGGACCCCCTTCCTTCTCTTTGTCCTTTTCCTCCTTTAAGGACTTCAATTTTGACAGAGTCAAACTCAGGCCTCATTTTTGCTGCTGAGGAATACGCAATACTCCAGTTTCAACGCAATTCTTAGGTTTCACCGTAAGGTTTCAGCTAACATCTTTCCAATGCACACAAATGTACCGCTCTCAGATGGAGATAGAAAGGAGAGGAAGAGCAGAAGGACTGTGAAGTTGAAATGGCAAGAGGGTGCCTAACTGCTGCTGCTAATATCGAAAGTAAGGATGTTGTCAGTACATGAACATCCAGAACTGAAATTCAGCTTGAGACCCAAACGGTTCATTTGTGTTTACTGTGTTTAAGGGTAAGAAAGACAGGAAAGAAGGAACATCATCCTATGAATCACATATTGTGATTTTTTATTTATAAATGTATTAGATATAAAATATTAAGTAAGAAATTATTTTTCTATAAGAAAGCTGGAATCTGAACTTGAACACAATTGGTGGGCAATATTAATTTTCCTAAGATACTAATTTGTCACTAACTCTACAAGTATTACTGACTTTGAAACTATGAAGATAGATAGTAGTGGTAAAAAGGTAAAAATCTCTCACATTTATATCTAATTCAGAATTAGAATAGATTGATGGCTTTGTGCAAAACTTTCACTTCAAAATTGATTCAAAAGTTCCTCATATATCAAAGCAGTCCTTCTAAAACAGAATATACAACACAAAGTGATACATATTCAGGTCTCATTTTAAAACAAGTTGAGCTTTGCAATCCTAAACTGCACATTAAATAAGAAGGCAAATAATGGATGTCTTGAGCTGTGTTGTGCAGCTGGTTGTTCATGGTGGGGAAGACCAGCATATGTGAAAGACAATCCCTTTTTGGGGTTCTGGTGGCAAAGCACACAGCAATGGTCTACCTGATCTTTAATAACTTGCTTTCACACTGCACAAGTCTGTGAATTCAGCAACATAAGCATCCTGCGTTTGTGCTTAAAACTGTATTCTGAGTTTGTTTTTCAAAGGAAGAGTTAAGACAAAGTGTGCTTCTAAACTAGGACACAAGAGACAGCTCTTCACTGGAACATCTGTGGGCTACATGAGCAAAGGGCACTTTCTGGGAGGTACAAGGCAGAAAACTAGTTCATCATGAATGAGAGATTCTATTTTTCATCTCTTGCATGATGAAGAATTTCTAAAGTAAAAGTTCAGAGCATTTGGAGATCAGGAAGACTTCTGCAAAGACAGGAGCATTCCCGCCCCCTTCCATCACCAAGACTAAGAGCAAGAGGATAAAGGAATAGAATGCAGAATGACCCTAACTATGAACTGATCTTGTCTGGAAAGAGTCAGCAGTCCTCCATTCATCTTTTATCTTTTGAATGTTTTCTCAGGCTGTCTTAGACACAAGAGTATCTGACTGGGTTTGTCCAAACAATAGAGCTAGAGTTGTGAACTATTCCCTTCGTGTCATCTGTCAGGATACATGTCTGTGGTGCGGTGCAGGCAGTCATCCACTCTGACCTTAGGTTAAATAGCTTCCAGACCAGCACTGGCTCATGCTCTGCCAGTTCAGAGCACAGACAGCACTTCCGCATGTGTGACTCCTTGTGCTGCTCTCAGTGGACATATCCTCCAATATGAATGATATTTTAGATGTCAAAAACATGAAACAAATTGCTGTTCATCAGAGCGTGTAGGAATAGCAAGTAGGCAACACCCCAAAAGTGTGTAAATCACAGATAGGCTCTTCATGCTGTACAGCAGAACTCCAGCTGGGTATGATCCTATTACATAAGGGAGTAAGATAAGATTTCAAATGACTTGTGCTCGGTGTTTGTTTTTTCTTTCTCTCCCAGTGTGTCCTTTTTTGTTCTTCTCAGCCCCTTTCTTCTCAAGAGAATGAAAGCCTCAGTGCTGTTTTATTGTTATCTGTTGACTTGTCAGGAATCCTTCTTGTCTCAGTGTTATAGGTGAGACAGTCTAGGAGCAAAAAATGCCACCAAATGTTTTTAATGACTGAGGTACTTCAGGAATGAGCCCCCCTCACGTACAGTAACTCATGAATAACTGCCTGGCTGAAATGTTTTCTCACCAAGCATCCGCTGGGAAATGTTTGAATGGCAGGTCAATTCATACATATCACATCATCTTCCTGTGGTCTATCCACAGTCAGGAGAAAGGGCTAAATTCAAGGAATAGCCTGCAGTAAATAATTTGCTCTTCTGTAGAAGCTTTTCTTCTCCGTGCATTTTTCTCCTGGTTTCTGCTCAGCACTTCTGGGTAGGCTCTTTTTCCAGAGAACTTTGCCAATGGCCATACTCTGCTGTTGAAGTTCAGTCACTGTCTCCAGCATAATGTATAAAGGTAAAGCATTAATTAAAAAAAAAAAAAAGAGGCAAGCAAATACTTACAGCCCTGTGAACAGACACCAGGCAGCACAGAGCTGATTCTTCTGGTTCATTTCTCCTTCCTACTTGTGCATTTATGCTGAGTCAGATAGATGAAACTATGCCTAGAGCAACACTCTTCAAATGCTTTTTCTCTGATGTGCAGAACACCTGTCCTTGCATTTAAAACAGTATAAATCTCATAATGGCATATCTGTCTCTTTGTCTGGAGAAATGCATTCAAATCCATTGATATTTAACAACAACAGTAGCTCTTTAGTGGAGATGATAATTGTCTATTGGCTAAATAGAGGTACATTTAGTAGGTCTACATTTCAATCTGGTTCTGCTTGCTTTTTTAATAACAGCTCTCAGGCAGTGAACCAGCAAGATATACTCTGACCCAATAGAGCAGCTCTCATTGTCCAAATAACAAGAAGATGGCCAGCAGTTTATATTCTAAAGGGAAAGGCAAGAAACAAAGTCGTGGACAATTTAGGAACAACTTGTTCATCAGGAAATTCTTTCCTAACATTTGACATTTTCATGGTTAGGTTATGTCCTGTGGTGTATATTCTTGTATCTCTTTGTCAGAAATGCTAATGCTACTGCAAAAGGATCTCATTATCCATAGAGTCATGTATAGCTTAAAAAAATCCCCCCAAAATTCTTTGCCTCAAAGATTTTTGCAGCAATAAGTTCTCGACCTAAGAGGTTAAATTGCTATCTTGTATTCAGTTTAACTTTTATGTTCTTCTGTCTAAGAAGAGGTATATCTGATTTATTTTCTGTAAACCACTAATTGTCATATATTACTTTATTACTTTTTTTCTTCTTAAATGTGCCATCTTTGCTTTCCTTCTACAAAAGACTTTTTGTGCCTTTGGTACCCATGTCTCCACTTCTGGGGTACCTTTTTTCAAGAATTTTCTTGCCATAGTGGGTTACCACTGTGCACTGAGCAGTGGGTTTTCTGCATATTGACGTTTGTTTTTTTGACATTGTCTGGATCATCTTCCAGAACCACCGCAATTAAATTAGAAGACAACAACTTGCACAAGTAGGTCAAATTCTGTCACAGTTTGTGTTACCTTGCATTTTATTTGTTGTTGTATTCTCTGTTCATCCAGCTTTATTGGATTCCACTGGAGTGCCATACAGTCTCCGTCGTCTTAATTATCCTGTATAACTTTGTGGCATCTGCAGTTTTTTGCTGCCTTGCAACTCATCTTTAGATCTCTCATGGATCATATGAATAAACCTAACTCGCTGTGGGGTTTTGGGGCAGTCGCTGACAATATTTGACACATTTTAATTTGACCATTATTCCTCCTCTTTAATTTCTGCCTCACAGCCAGTTTCTATCCGGTGATGGACTTCAGTTGTTTTGTGTTTCCCACTGTACCTGTAAGACATAGAGAGGTATTCATTCCTTTAATGACTCCCTGTATGGCAGCTAATTTTTCTCTTGCCATATAATCTATGGATACCAGGCCACTTGCAGCTGTTCCCGTCTCCTGCGATGCAGTAGATTTGGCCTCTTTCCTAAGGCAAAGGCTTCCTCTAAATTCCTAGGTCCCTGTAGGAAGCCCATGAGCAACACAAAGTTGCATAAAACAGTAAAAAAAAGCTGCCCTTCCCTGTGGAGAAGGAAGGCTTCCCTCCTGGGAATCCCAAAATCTAGTGAACTAAGCAGTTAGTTATCTCAGGCAGTCTCGTCGCTTCACAGAGTGCAGTAGCATTGCAGTAAAATCACCACACAAATAGAGACGTCTCACAGATCTAAACTTTCTAAATAAGGGCCATTCATAATTCAGTGCTGGCTGATCTAACAGTAGTGGTCATTATGATGAAGCAGTTTGGAGAAATCTGGAATCATACAAAGCTGTAGTGACTTGATAAATATTAACAAGTTAGTATCATGCAGAGCATAAATCATCTTAGACACTTCTATCAGCCCTAAAACACAGTCGGTACCTGTCCTTGTATTTAGGAGCACGGGTAGCTGCATAGACCTTAAAGTTTACTCCTATTTCAGGCTGGCAGTGCTGATGAAAAGCACTCACCAGAGGGCAGAGCCTGATTCTTGAACTGTAGTTATCACTTAGCATATATTTAATTAATACTTAGTGTTCCTTGAATGACAGTGAATTTTTATCACTTACAAGCATCCACGGCTCAAGAGCTCTCTGAATCAAGGCTGTTCCTTGCAACCAGAGGATTTTTCTTCTTTGGAGAAGCAATTTTTGAATGCTTTTGCTTTCACACTGTCTCTAGCACAGCACCAGGGCTGCAAACAGTGCAGAAAACAAGATCTCCACAACCTAACTGGAAATATTGCTTCCTTTCCTTCACCCTGCTGCACTGGAATTAGAAATAAAAAAAAATAAAAATAAAAATAAAATAAAATAAAATAAAAAAGGTGATGTTTATTTCTACCGATGTAACTATTTGCAAATCCATATATTTGTGAAACTTCAATTTCAGGCCTAAGTTGACCTGACATGTCTTTGTAAGGAGCTTGCCCAAGGCCATGCAGTGACTCTGTGTCAGCCAGAATTAGACCCTAAGAATTGTTGCCTTTCAGTCCACTAGGCCAAGCTGCCTCTCATGCTGCCATAGTTGTTCTCCAGGCCAGATCAGTCTGATCAATTTCTGCACACATTTGATCTCTAAAAGCATGTGTATCGTAATGGTTTGAGAAAACAAAATAATACCTTTCTATATCTATAGAGGGCATTACTCCTTGACTGTATTTTTCCATGGTAGAATTAAACCACATATGTGCCTTACACTTTAAAAAACTTTGAGGCATCTAAAGCTCCAGGACTGCTGGTCCACTATACGAACTCATAGGTTAATGCTGATGTTTTGCAGGGTTTCTCTTTGCTGTTTGACTGACTCCACAAGTGAAGTGAGTGAAACTCAGTTAAAACTTGGGCACTGTTTCTTCATTATCATTTCCAGCATCCCTGACCTACAAATGTTGTCATCCAGAGATGATATTCTGTCCTCTCTCCTTTATCAAGGTCTGTGCAAACCAGATGGTGTCTGCATTCCCAACTGTATCTTGTTCCTGAAGGTGCAGTGAAAACATGCTTCTAGCTAAGATCCAGCTCTGGAGTTTAGCTTCTTCCTTAGCAGAACAGAGGTTTTGCTGAAGGTCTGACATAGAACTTGCGAAGCAAGATAGATTATGGGGATTTCTCTGGGTCTGTGCTGAGAAACTGCTGCTTACATGATTTTTTTTCAAGACTCAAGCTCTTTATAACCCTCAGTGTACAGACCTAAACTAAGAAGAGGGCCATCACAGATACTTTTATGAAGTTATAGGAACTGCGCCAGCCTTCAGATTTTAGTGATATACACTGTAGCTGTGGGACAATTTCTTGCTCTTTGTAGGTAATAACAGTAATGTCCTGCAGTGCTACAGTGCCTTTCATCTACAGATATCAAAAGGCTTTCTAAATATTAACTAGTTAAGTGACACTTCTCCAGTGAGATACATACTTCTGACTTGTGTGGTTCGGGTGGCTGTTATTAATCTAAGAGCCCTGAAAAAGCTGTCAGCCTCCTTGTGCTTGCAGGGCAAAGATAATGAGAGGCAAGAATATGCGGTGTTTTTGGAGTCTACACATTAGGATAGTTTAGGTAAGGAGGAATACTTTCGTGCCATTTTTGTATATTTTGACTGTGTTCTTAAAAATATGTTATTGACCTAAAATCTGAATAGATGTATAGGAGGAAATAAGCATACAGCTAAGAATAGCTGAAAGCAGTGATTTTTGTAGAGGAATAAGTATAAGAAAGTCCTGATGTTGAGTCAAGGTAAAGAAAACTTACCAAACAACTCACACCTGAAAGTTGAGATTACTTTTGGAGCTTTTATTATCCAGCTAATAGATTTACTTTTTACTAAGGGAGGAAAAAAATATCCTTTCTGGCAAAAAATGTTCTATTCTTTGATGAGTTTTTTATAGTTTTTTTTCTGAGAAATATGGTGAAATCTTTTTGGCCACTTTAAGAGAAATTGCCATTTTCACACTGAGGGTATGAGTTTGGATGTTCTGTCCAGCCTCTCTCAGGACAAAGAGGATGGACTCTGTCCCCATGCAATTCAGCCTTTGCTGAAGCCATATTTTACGGAAGAAAGAAAGCACATGTATCACTTCCAGAAGAGACCTGGTGTTTGGCAGAGTCCAGCACAGGTAGGCCTGAAGTGACCAATCTATATAAGGAGAATGCTTACACCTTGTGGTGTAGTTTTTCCTTTACTGTGACCTGATGAATTCTGGAGTCAAAGCCCACAGGATTTCAATATCAGTGTTGCAGTAATGACTTGCAAAGGCAGACATATGATGATCTCTAATGCCTTCATTTTGCAATGAGCTCTGCATAGGCAAGACCTCTTCTACCCAGCTACAAACTATGTTCACTTCTTAGGCCAAGAAAGGTGAAGCTCACTGTGGACATGGTTTAGGACAGACTGATCGTATTTTAGGAGTGCTTAAGAGGTAGATTGTTCAAGATCTAAAAACAAAGAACTACGAATATGCATGAATATTTCCCTCAGAGCTGGTGAGGCCGGACCTTGAGTACTGTGTCCAGTTTTGGGCCCCTCACTGCAAGAAAGACATTGAGACCCTGGAGCGTATTCAGAGGAGGGCAATGAAGCTGGTGAGGGGTCTGGAGCACAGGCCTTATGAGGAGCGGCTGAGGGAGCTGGGATTGTTCAGTCTGGAGAAGAGGAGGCCCAGGAGAGACCTTACTGCTCTCTATAACTACCTGAAGGGAGGTTGTAGTGAGCTGGGGGTCGGCCTCTTCTCTCTTGTAACTAGTGACAGGACGAGGGGGAATGGCCTCAAGTTGCACTATGGGAGATTCAGGCTGGAATTAGGAAATACGACTTTTCTGAAAGAGTGATCAGGCGCTGGAATGACCTGCCTAGGGAGGTGGTGGAGTCACCGACCCTGGAGGTGTTCAAGAAGCATTTGGATGTGGTGTTGAGAGACATGGTTTAGTGGGGTTATTGGTGGTAGGTGGATGGTTGGACTGGATGATCTTGTAGGTCTTTTCCAACCTAGCTAATTCTATGATTCTATGATTCTAAGAGCAGTGTTAGAATCCAGCCATCCTCAACAGTGAAATATCCTGATGCTAAACTAGGTTACCTTAATTTGAATCAGTAGACTTCCTGTTTTTCCAAGCATGCAAAGAATAGCATTGACTTCAGCAGGACAGTTTGAATCCTTAACGTTAGGGATGTGTTAGAACCTCAGGGAGGAAGGAGTTAAGTGTGTACCACTTCACTTTACCCATATCAATACAGCTTTAAAAAAGGAAGAAACAGTGGATGCTACCTAGCTGCTGTGTGCCCCTAAGGGAGAAGTAGTTACAAGTCCATTCTTAAAAAATAATGATAAATCCACAATTCCTTTACTTTGTGAGCCCATCACAAAAACGTCTTTAATGTCGTAATAAACATCCAACACCTAGCCCAAGTGACAACGCATCCTTGCTGAAGTGAGTGTATGATTATCAGTTCATTGATTAATTGTTATTGTGGCCGAAGGACTCGTACCATTTCAGAGAAGACACAGGTGACAGTCAATGTAGATGCAAGATAAAATTCTTATTTGCTGTGGTTTTCTCACATACATTTGTAAAATCAGTGTTAAATGTGTTTTGATATTCTCAACTAATGCATGGATCTTCTTTTAAAATACTCTCCATAGAACTGCTATCTGTTTCTGGCTGATCTAGCTAGGACTGGGATCTCTCTTTTTCTCTCTTACATGTAGGAGACCCCATGCTAAATCAGGATTTGTCATCAAGAGAGGCCTTACTCAGAGTTCTAGTACTGTGTCTCAGGAGCAAGCAAAAGGCTTTGAGCATGCTTACCTGTACAGTGCTCACCTGGCAGAGCTGCTCACCATTATTTTGATAAGCAGAGAGCAGAGGGTGGTCATCAATAGCAGAAGAGCAGAGCTAGTCAATCACCGTTAGTGGTTGGTGCCAGGATTAGAAGAAAGTGGTGCCTCAAAGTTCTGGTTTAATTTCCCTCAAACTCTACCTTTTATCTCCTTCCCCCTTCATTTGCTTTATTAATTACCACCCTCATTATAATGACAACAAGATGGAGGGAAGGAGAAGAAACACTTTATGTAGACAGTTTGTTTTCTGCTTATGGCTTGTTCATCTAGATACCTTTAACACACATACAATGCTAATGAACATACAGTTCTTGCTGTAACAGCAACATAGCTCATTTCTCATGAAAATTTATACTCTTTCAATCTTTAAAGAGAATCTCAACAGCATCTTAAAATATGCCAGAAACATAACACTCTTGAAGGAGGAGAGAGTCTCAACAAATTTTTTGGCGTTACATTACTCTCCATCCCAAATGTTTGTTGGCTTTTATTTTGTAATTTAGAAATGAAGGGAAATCCTTATCATTTGCGTATCATCTAGTGCACTGTAGGGCAAGCTAGTCCTGTTTCAGTGCTGTAAACAGTCACTGATGCTCTTATGGAGTTACTCAAGTTGATGGTTGATGAATGTTCTTTGTGCCCATTTTCTTCTTTGTATATTTTAGGGGGAAAAAAGTGGAACTACAATGAGATTAAATCAAGTATTTCTTTACTCAATGTCCTTATGCAAATCTCTTATCCCACTCTGGATATACAAAGGATTAGGGAAAGGGTTTTGATTTTGGCCCAAGGACAAGCCTCAGGTGTTGCAGGGCTCCTAGCATCTCCAGTCACTCAGCTCGTGTGATACTGAGGCACTGTGGCTCAGGCAGGTGGTGTGTGCATGCCTCCTGTGCCCCCATGCAGGTGCTGCTGTGATGGGGTCAGGACAGTGGGGCACTGCTCAGTGAGGTCTTAGAAAATGTATGTGAGAGAATCAGGTGTGCATGCAGCGGATCCCAGAGCTGTTCTCGTGGCTCAGGATAGTTTACAGTCCTTGTGGGTGTCTGTCACATAATTCATTGCTGCTTTTTGTGGGTGGGAGGTTTCAAAAATGTGTTTTCAGAGTAGATTTGAGGTCAAATAATGACACACCAGTGACCTTCTGCCATGTTCTACAGTGCTATCTGTGCTAAGCAATTCTCCTTCTAGATACAGAAACAAACAAGTAAACCAACCCTGCTACGTACACACCCACAAACCATGATTTTGCTTAATGAGAGCAGTATTTGTGGTAGAAACTCACTTTCCTAAGTGCTGCCATCATTTAGTGTAAATGATTTCATAACAGCTTGAAACAAAAATGATTTCAAGTCAGAAATGTGCCATTCACAGCAAATGCAGAGAAGTTCAAGTGACTATCACATGTGAATCACTTTGAATTTAGCTGACTACAGGATATAATTACCTCCATTTATTGTGTTTATGAATAATTCTTTTTGTGACAAGGTGTTGTTTTCAGTTTTTAAAATACTTTTGGTGGACAGAGATTGAGATAAATTCCAATTGCATTGAAGGAATACCGCTATTACCACAGTTAATGTCATTAATTGCTTTAAGTAGCTCAGTACAAAGATGCTTTGTATTCCTAGAGTTTGTGTTTTAAGTAAATGCCAAAGACAAGATAAAGGGACACTGATTAACACTGATAAATTACAGGGAGCACTTTTTCTCTGAACGGTTTCAGCCATCTTATTTTCAGCCTATGTTATGCATTGTTAAACAAGGAGCACACTTTTAGATTATTGACTGAATAACCTTTTAGAGCTAAGGTTTGTCTTTGGAAACAGAGTACAAAGTAAGTGCATCTCCTCATTGCCTCATTGCTTAGTAGTCCTTCTGCTTTCACATCCTTCATGCCTAAAGGCTCTGCTGGTAAAGAAAAACTTTAGTATTCCTCACTTTCTGCCAGTGATGTTATTTCAGAGGTTAGAGGAAGGGGAAAGATTTGCATGCAAGAACACTTGAAAAAGTAATGGAAAAAAGTGACTCACTCCCTTCCTCCATACAGTCTTGCAATATTTGGATTTGAGAAGTACTCAAAATGTTTTTCTGGCAGTGCCGTACAACGCTTTGAGGAAACACAGTCTGCTGCAGACAAACATGGAGACAATAAAGCATATGAGCATCTGGCTGTTTGTTTTGTATAGTCAGTTTGAGGGAACTTTTTCTTATATCGGCCCTAGGGGCTGCAGCTATACCAACAAGGGGCTTCCCACAGCATGTTAGCAGTGGACGATATTCACTCTTGGATACATGCTTGATGTTTGAAAACAGTAAATATTCCTGTTTTTCAAAAGGCTGTTGTGCTGACTTGGTTTGGGACTGCTCCAGAGGCTCCACGTCTACAAGATGGGGGTACAAGATAATCTTTTCTTCCTGGGAATACAAAGATAGGCTGTCATGGGATGTAGAAGACAGGTTTTGTTCTTCTAAGAGGAGGATTCTAGGGTGGAACACCAAGCTAGATGCACCAAAGCCATCTGTGAGTGTGTACAGTTGTGCTGTTCAGAAGCTTTAAATAAACCAGTCCTTTCCAATGAACTTTGCTATTGATCCAGGGCAGTAAATGTTGGAGTCCATGCTTACTTAATCACACACAGAGTCATTAACATTTTAAACATCTCCATTAACCAAGAACAGCCAGGAAATCCTGATTTCCAAATTGCCTGTGGGTAGCAGAGAAGCAAGCATATTGGTGATTACCTTGTTTCTGGCTACACTTTTCTCACTTTCTATCAGAGAAAACGTGACCAGAAATCTCTTCTGCCAAAATTTGTCCTTACACCTGCCTCTATCCAGAATATGTGTCACTTCATGCACACAAATTACAAATGAACAAATACTGTGTGTCCTGGTGTTTCAGTAAATGGTGAAGGGAAGCACTGCCATGCTGTGACATCCGCAGGGTCTGGCTTCCCAGTTCCCATTTCCATCAGCTAGGATAAAGGTTATTATCCAGTTCCTGGGGTCCTCATTAATGGCTTCTACCCTGGGCAGCAGGAGACAGTGAGGAAACTAAAGAGTAAATGCTGCCTTCTACATTTTTGCTATCTAAGGTGCTGTTTCTTAAACTAACTTCAGCCACTTCAAGACGAACTCAGACCAGCACGCAGATTCAGCTAGACTATTTTTCTCAATTTTAAAATACTGTTTATCTCCCTTGAAAAGCCTTTTCTTGGTGCACTGTGTGCCTCTAGATATATTCAGCAGAGAAGCCAGCAGTCCTCTGTGAGAAATGAAACAATGCTGTGCTATTGCTGTCCCTGCAAGATTTGGTTTCACAGATTCATAGCAGGGAGAGGGTGAAGAGTTAAAAAGAAAGGTCAGGGGATATAGAGGACAATAGCCCCTGCCCTGCCTATGTGAAAAGGTTTAGTTAGGATGGTTTGGCTAGCTCCGACAGGTCCAACTCCTACACCATCTTTGCCACACAAGCTTTTCTTATCAGTAAGAAGGGGGACAAGACCATGCAGGTGTTCTGCTTCTGGAAGCTTTCTGGGTACCCTGTGCTGTGCCCAGATATCTACTTACCATGAGACAAGAAGAACAAATATTCTAACTGCAAGCTTGACGTCAGACCCACATGGTCCTCTGCAGTTGATAGATTCCCTTCTCTGTTGGGGTCTGGTGCAGAGCTACTGCAACTTCTGAGTTGTCTGCGCTCCCTTGCCAAGGGGGAACAGCCTGCCACAGTGCACACCAGACTTGTTCGCACTGAAGTGAATTCACACTGAGCTTGCACCTGAGTATTCTGCATTCAATTAGCTCTCAAGCAGACTGATTACCATTTAGGCCTTTTCTGATAAATGTTGTTAATTCACTGGAATATGCTAATTAAATTATCTGCATTTTGTGCAGTTGATGGAGAAAGGGGGCTGAGCTGTGATGATTGTAGTTAGGTGGAGATGTCCATCGCTCATCAGATACCTGAAATAGCACTTGAGGGAGATGCAGGTGAGCTGTGCAGGGCAGCTCCTAAGTGCAAGGGACTATCCTTCCCACAAATGTTTATGGAAGATATGAAAATGTTCAGCCTTTTTCTTCTCACTTCCTCCTTTGTTATCCATTTCGTTAAGTTAAGCCTTTGTATTTATGTTCCTAATTAAGTTAACAAGTGAAGTGTGCCATTTAATTCAGCATACGATATCTCATTATGGTGCACACACTTCAATAATAAAGCAGCATTATATAACGATTCTATTTTTCAAACTTTGTGTCTCAATCAAATAGTGTGTGATATCTTTGAAGATGTTTTTATTGCTGTTCTTAGAAAATATGAATATGATTGTAATTTTCTTTGCATACTGGAAACCAACCCCCTTTGTTTGCTTTGCTTTGAGTTGGTTTCATTTACTAGGAAGTATATGTATAATTATCTTTCTCCTTTTTTTTCTGTCATGTTTCCTGGATCCCAAGCAGAGCATGCTTATACACAAAGCAGACAATGAAAAGAATGGCATCTCTTGAAAGAGATTTTTCCTGTTGCTTAAAATTAATGTCTGTTTTCAAAAAAAAAAAAAAAAAAATTACATTCAGGCAGATTGACTGCTTTGAAAATGTTGGAAACACACTTCCATAACCTCAATTAGAATGCCTTGATTACAACTTTTGTGAGATTAGAAACTGAATTAGCTACATAGAGATGTATTTGAAATTAAGGCGAAAACAGAGTTCATTCTGAAACTGTGAACTCTAAGCCTCTTCCATTTGTTAGAAACCTACCTGTTGCTGCATGATTTACTGTATGTTGTATAAATAAATCACATCAATATGAGAGGAGAAAGGGAGCCAGCTCAAAACTCTTGCAAAGCAATCTTTCACAGCTTCCTTTCTGTTGGTTGCATATAATGTAATATGATATAAATTATAGATTGTTTGAAATCTCCTTACTGAATAGACTGGAGGATGTAGGGCTTTGAATTAAAAAAGTAAAAAGGGAAGAGCAGTAGATACAACTTCTCACAGGATGGCATCAGGATCTCGTGCAGACTATCTGTGGAAGGTATCATTCAGATCTGGTTCACCTCTAGCAGGTATGATGGGATTAGAAGAGTTTCATTTCCATTATCCATGCTGGCCTTGGCACTTTACAAATGAAACTGTGTTTCTAGCACTGAAGGGCTTACATTTAGGTCAAGACTTTACTAGCCATTAAGTAAGCTCCTGTGAATTAGGGCTGGATTTGCTGATGTTATCTGGAGGTACAGCTAGGTTGTAACTAGGCTGTACTTGGAAATTTGTAAAAGGAGCAGAAGTACAAAGTGTTAGATGGGAACAGTGTTTCTGTCAGCAGCATTTGACATCAGTCTCTGCACCAAATTAGAACTGAGTAGAAGAAAGTACAACTCTGCCAGTGTCAGTGCTTTCAAAGAAGTGTCCAGCTGTGTTGCTCTGTTGGAAAAGCCCAGAGTAACTACAAAAAGCTATTGAGTCTGACCCACTACATATAAGTGATTTGTCTAACACTATCACTTTGTGGTTTTGTTTGTGTTTTTTTTTTCTTTTTCCCTTCCTTCCTTCCTTCCTTCCTTCCTTCCTTCCTTCCTTCCTTCCTTCCTTCCTTCCT
>NC_034410.1:66694300-66732060 GCF_002078875.1 Numida meleagris | reverse complement strand
CCCTTCCTCCCTCCCCTCCTTCCTTCCCTCCTTCCTTTAATGGTAAATAAATCCCACCTAACTTGTCAATTTTTATAGCATGTTTTGTCTTTGTGTAGTTTGGCATAGAGATGAGTGAGTGTGAATAAGGGTCTATTTCTTACTCAAACCTTTCTTTACTTTTGGTTTCTAACGATAAATTCTGCACAGCAGAGCTAGTAATTTTTCGCTCCATTCTGATCAACAGAACAACTGGATTTCTGACTGGGCTCTCCTTCAATTTGGAACAGTTTTCTCACTGGCAGCATTAGGTATAAACTTGAAATAAATGAAAAGTGAGATTGGATTATTATTCTTATCAGACTTACCTCTAGTGTTTAAGCATTGATTTTACTGCAAAGAGTAAATCTCAGTGCCTTCAACTGATGAATGTCCTGTTCCTAATTTGCATGCAGGAATGCTATCTACCCAGAGGTCAGAGCAGAGGAGTGAGGTGAGTTAGGTTAGTACTTCTTTCTCAGTCATGGGTTTGGCAGCAAAGACGAAGAGGATGAGAAGGAAAGCATGCGAAGTTTCGTGCCCAGGGAAAGAGATCAAAAAGGTCATTTTCAGCTCCATGACATGTATGTTTCTTTTAATCAGTTATAATAACAATCAAACATACATAGCAGCAAAAATGAAGTCTTGACTAATTCAGCTTATTCAGCATTTACCAGATTTAGCTTATCTCAAAAGACTGTTTTGTTTTGTTTTTTTTTAATTTGTGATTGGGCTTTCTGGAGCTGTTTTCTGAGGCAGAGGAAGCAAGCACAAACCAAGGGCAACCATAGGGAGTGATTCCCAGAAGTGTTGTGTGATGTTAGTAAAATGAGAAAGGAAGCTGGACAAGAAGTGGAAAAATGGAAGTAAATTGACCTTAAGAGTCTGGTATTTCCAGCTACTAATTAATGAAGGAAGTAATTGCATAGTTGAAACATAATTTAGTATAATTAAGAAAGCTCATTTATTGGAAATGATGGATGTAGAAAGGACCACTAGTTGTTCAACTTTAAAAGAACAAACAATGAAACAATTTATAGAGTAACCTCTCCTGGAAAGGAAAACATTCAGAGAATATTCCACGGACCCTACTTTTCCATCGCCAGTGTGGAGACAGTCATGTCCTCCATGTAACAAGTCTCTCTTGCTCTGTGAGGTCTCAGTGCCACCCTTCAGCCCCTCAGTGCCACCTTGGCGCTGCTCGGGCCTGGCTGAGGAACATGAGGCCTCCTGCCTTCACCCTGTGGCCCTCAGAGTGCCTGAGAATGAGGCTCCACATGCGATTGGAAAGCCACATGCAAGAGTAGCTGATAGCCAAATGCAATCCATGACTGACCTTCATTGCTTGATTTTCTGAAGTGTTTTAGGCAGTTTGAAGCTTAGGTACAAGTCCCGCAAGGACTTGCAGATTGTGGGAAGGACACCAATCAGATCCCCAGGGTCAGTTTGCTGCATCTTTTTGAAATGCCTGAGCAGCAGGTTTCCTCTCAGAGGATTTGTACATAAGAAGTATGCAATGAAGAGAGGCTTATACAGTGTTTAAGCTAGGGGAGGTCTGTCTAAGGGCTGAGTGTGTTTCAACTTGTGGCTAATAGGGTATTAGGACAGCTTGAGAGATCACTTGTCTGTGTCCTCCAAAAGAAAACTGGAAAGAAAATAATGAAACTGCAGTTTGTTTGTTCTCAAATGCTATGCAGAATTCTTCCATCTTTCGTAATACTAATCTAGTCCATCCAGTGTTGGAAATGCTATGTATTTTGTCTCTAGTTCATATTGGGGTTGTTCTAAGCCTCAGTTTTAGGCACCATTGCCTGGATGCATCCTTGGGCAGCTGTGCAAGCTGACTGCAGCACTGGGGTCCCACTGCAGCAGGTGGAGCAGAAGGGGACACATGCAGGAGTGGGTGGGAACCGACTCTCCCAAAATGGCAGCTCCTCAGGCAGTGGCTGGCATGGCAAATATCTGACCCTACCTCCACATCCCCTTTGCCCTCATCTCCCCATTCATTTTAGCAGGAGGAGCCTATTCTCAGCCTGGTTGCATCTCTCCATCATCCTATTGGCAGCAAAATACATTTGTTACATTCCTGAGAAGCTTCCAGCCAGCCCAGTCTGATATACTTGCATTTTGCATATTTACAGTATCTTGTTACATTCCTTATGAGTACTGACATCTCTAGATGTAATGTATTCGGGATCAATAAATCTTGAATCTTAAAATCTTTATGCATATTATAGTTAAGAGATGGGGAGTGTTTGAACAAGTCTCAAGTTAAGGGAGCATATAAAGTTGACAAACATGCATTTTAAACTGGTTGTGAAGGCCAAATCTCAACTACAGTTTAGTTACTCCTTCTTCTGAAACACCTATACTTCTACTTTCTGAGTTACTCTTGTTTATTATAATATAAAATAATAGCTTAGAAAACAAGAAATATTTAATTTTTCTCACTTGCGGCTACTAAAATTACCCCTTTTGTATTCACTTAAAAATTCTGAGGGTGATTTTGATCCCTTTCTCATTCTTTTATTTTTTTTAAAATCCATCTAATTCTTAAAATCTTTCCCAGTCTATTCAATTCTGCTTTCTATTCACCCTAAAATAAATATCTAGTTTTGATTAGTGATGTTTCATAGCTCGTTTAGGTAGTGTGAAATTAAATGTCAGTCTTAAGTAAATTTTAAAAAAATAATGCTTATGATAACATTTTCATTTGAAATTTCATTTTTAAATAATATGTAAGAGAGCCCACCTAAAAGTAATGCCTCCTATTTCATGATGTCAGCCCACGATATCAGAAACAGATGTTAGTGGTATGGCAGTAGAGGTTGAACCTTCCCACCAATATTACATTACATGTTGTTGCCATGTGACAGATGGCAGCAGAGGGGCAGTCTGACAGAATGGTATCTGACATGGAAGTGCATATAAAGCGAAGGAGTGGAACTGAATTCCTCCATGCAGAAAAAATGTCATCCACTGATGCTCATCGACACTTCCTAAACATTTATGGAGACCAAAGAGTGGATGTGAACATGGTGAGGCGGTGAGTGGTGTGTTTCAGCAACGGTAACAGTGACAGTGGGGCATCTTCAGTGGGGCAGATTTGTACAAGTGCAGTGTGGGGCTCTTGTTCAAGGCTGGTGAAAATGCAGAACTAATGGTGTTGACTGTGCTGGAAAATGTTTTGTAGCTGAGAATTTGCTCTATCATATAGTGTTGTGCTCTTTGTATCCATTGATACAAAACATATATTTCCTATATGGAAATAAATAGGGGGCATTACTTTCAGAGTAACCTAGTTTTATATATATATATTTATATACATATATTTATATATATATATTGCTTCCAGAAATTTTCTCTAATGTGGAGGAGGAAAATTTAAAGGGGAACCCTGAATTATCACTAATACTGTGTCCATGAAAGCAGCTAATATCCTTGAAAACAAAACCAAAAGTAATTTTGCCTCTCCCATGCAAAGTAGTTACACACCAACTCAGAAATACTCTCATCTGCAGTATTAATATTCTTTCACAGCAGTAACTTGCTAACCCACACACAGGAAAGATCTCCACCACCATCACTTCCACTCCTTAAAACTTTATACAGTGTGACGTGTGACATTCTTCCCTGCACGTCCTCATCACTCTATATTGATTCAGTCTGCAATATACATATATATATACATATATAAAATTTTATTTTGCTGTGAATATAACTCCCTATTGCAGTGAAGATATTTTGAGATGTAGAGTTCAGTAGAAATGCACATTAGACAAGTGTCAAACATACACCTCCGTCTCAGCATCACACAGCCCATACAGTAATTGCCAACACTAGCATCTACCACCTAATTTTATCTTGACCCACTCCTCCAGTTTGATGATGTCCATACCACTTGCATACTACCTCACATACCTTCAGTGCCTGTTGGAAGAAAAAAGGAGCTATTCCATTTTGTTAAAGATGTGTCTCACAGTATGATTCATTAATTTAGCACTATCAAATTCTTGAAGCCACATAGGCTTTATGGTACCATAAAGTGTCCCACCTAACACGGAATGTGAGCACCTTGCAGTACCTACAGAATACTGAAGTGATAATTGCACCATTGCACTGTTTTATGAGGCAGTAATCCAGTTCCTGAGCAGATAAACTACAAGGCTGAAGGCTGAATAGTTTGTCTTGATGAAGGAACCATACTATTGCTGAGTAAAACAGTGCGATTGTACCACTGCTACTTTTCTACTCTTGGGAGGGGAGTGTTTTGCTTTATGTTTTGTCATTGTTGTTTTAACTTTCAGTGTGCTTTATGCAGATACTAAAACTAAACTAAAACCTCTATAGATTTGGGTTTAATTTCATTTTGTGTTTAAAATAGCTCACAAGAAAAAGACACTTGCAGTCAATGCAATCATATAACGTAAATATGCTATACTATTGTGCATAGGGAGGCAGTATTAAAGAATGAGGACTGCAAAGCAGTGAGCTGCTGGACTGAATTCCTTTTATTTAATGGTGGTTTAATGCCAGGTCCTAATGATAATACGAAGAGTGAAGCAGTTACAACCTGAGGTTTAGCATGAGATACGTTCTCGACAAGGGAGAGTTTGCACACCACACTCTGCATGATGCAAGGAGATGCAGGTGCTGGCACAGCCCTGGGGCATCTGCGTATCAGCTGTAGGAGGCAATGCTGGCTGTGATTTTCTGGATCCTCCAGGACGAGTCTTGAGGATGGGTATTTGTGAGTGCTGTCACTGCTGAGATCTAGACACAACTCCCACATACTTCCTAGCTGCCTGTCACCTCACAGGGAGGATTTGAGCCTCACAAGGATTACTTACCCCTTCCACAGAAGCACACGCATGTGCACAAGGGTGTTTGTGCATGCAGGGAAATATTCCTCTTGCAGTCAATAACCTTGTGCGGTTTTTTCTTTCAACCGCTATGTGCCTAAAGTGGCTCTTGATGACTTGGCCATCCTTCTTAAGCTGCTGTGTTTGTTACATGAAGCTTTTATGCTGAGCTGTACAAAATCAATAAATAACAATAAGAGGATCTTTCATCTCCTTTTCCTGCATGCCTCTATTCTTCTTCACATATGCAGGGAATGTTGAAAGGTAAAATTATTTCCAAATCAAATGATGAACAGTGCCCTTCGATAACTCTTGCTTATATAGGAGATTCAGAAGAGAAAACAAAAATGTTTCTCTCTCTTCATCATAACTTCTTTCCTCAGGCTTAATAGAAAAAGATAAAATGAGAACCATTACAAAGACACACGCCAATTTGCAGGCAGAATATATTGCAGGTGAGTAGGCATTCACCTTCAGAGATAAAACTGAGTCAGAGAGAAAGAATCCACATTGGCCTTAGATGGAATGATCGTTCACATCGCATTGGCTGTTTTTATGCCGGCCGTTTGTCAGTCAAGCAGCAGACATCTTTTTGCTGTACTCTGGCCCCACAGTTCAAACAAAATGATGCTGTAATAGACGAAGCTGTCCAAGTCATGAGAGTTATTAAATGTCTCTTCCTCTATATATAAACCTTGATTTTCCCCTCACAGAATAAATGATACAATCCCTTTAATTTTTTTTTAAAAAAGATCACTGTTGTGTATTACTGAGGAAAAGTGGAAATAGCAAGGAAAGGGTGGCTTCAAATTAAGGGCCGCTTGCGTCATGCTTTGCAAGAAGATACAAAAGAATCCCCTGCTAGATCCTCTTTTTGTTCCTCCTTGTCACCTGCTGCAGTCCTGGATGGCAGCCAAAGGAGGACAGCAATATCTGTGGGTCTCTCATGTCCCCCACCTTCCCAGAGTTCTGGACAGGGCTGGAGGTGGGTGTCTGTCTCTATGGTCAATTCTGACAACAATACAGATACACACTATCCCTGTTCAAGGTTCATTGCACGGTGTGCAGTCAGATTGAGGCCCTTATTTTTCTGTGAATGCAAACTCAGATGTGCCCAGCTCGAGATAAGCTAAAAGGGCTAGTTTTCAGAAGGTGCTGAACATATCCTTCTTTTCTCCTTCATTCCCTGTCTTCTCTTGAACAGAACCCTTTCATAGCTCTGAAGTCAAGGACCTCCGGTGGCCAATTAGTTTATAAACACTGTGGTTGCTCTATAGTTATTTCTGAAACACCATCCCTCTTATCTCTAGGCTACAGCTAGAAATGTAATGCAGCACGTAATTGCACAAGTGTCTCAGAAAATGGTGCAAATGCAAATTAAATTGTAGGATATTTCACACTGTGCACATAACTCCTGATGCCTGTTTTACAGGTACCACTGTTTAGCGGTTTTTAAGATTTAGCACTACAGTAGATATTAAATACAAGAGCATTAAAATACAAGTTTTCTGCCACAGTGTCCCTGCTCTGGACCCACTGCAATAGCTCCTGTTCTATTATGTTTTATTATATTGGCCCACGATGTCATGAAGATGTTGGCGGTATGGCAGTAGAGGATGAACCTTCCTACCAATATTCCATTACATGTTGTTGCTATGTGACAGATGGCAGCAGAGGGTCAGTCTGACAGAATGGCATCTGACATGGAAATATGTATGAAGCAAAGGGGTGAAACTGAATTCCTCTATGTGGAAAAAATGGCACCCACTGACATTCATTGATGCTCACTGAGTATTTATGGTATCCAAACAGTGGATGTGGGCACAGTGAGGCACTGGGTGGTGTTTCAGAAATGGTGGCAGTGACAGTGGATTGCCTACACTGGTGTAGGTTTTTATGAGTGCAGATTCTTGTTCATTGCTGGCAAAAATGCGTAACTAATGATGGTGACCGTGTTAAAAAAAAATAGTGTTTTGTAACTGAGAATTTTCTCTACCAAACAGTGTTATTGTGCTCTTTTTATCTGTTGTAGTTACTATAAAAATAAATAGGAGGCATTGCTTTCATAGCAACCTAAGCCCAAGACAAACTTCACTAAATGCGGCCCACACAAGACAAAAGGTTGGACAGTCATGCATTAGGTTTACATGGGCCCACTTTGGTCCCTTTGGATGGCATCCTTTCTTTCTGTCACAAAAATATATATAGGTGAATCAGACATGTGCTGACCATGTGCTGCGTGCGAGCTCTGTGCCAGCTGCATGCCATGTGCCAGCCATGTGCAAGCAATGAACCATGTGCCACAAGCCAGATGCTACGATCCACATGCCATGAGCCACGTGCCACAAGCCCTCTCCTATGAAGAAAGGCTGAAGGAACTGGAGTAGAGAGGGCTCCAGAGAGACCTCATTGTGGCCTTCCAGTACTTGAAGGGAGTGTATATACAGGAAAAAGACTGAATTTTTACATGGGCAGATAGTGATAGGATTAGGGTGAATGATTTTAAACTAAAAGAGAGGAGATTTAGGTTAGATATTAGGAGGAAATTTTTACTCAGGAGCATGGTGAGGCACCAGAACAGGCTGCCCAGAGAAGTTGTGGATGCCCCATCCCTGGCGGCATTCAAAGCCTTGGTAATTCAGTCTAGTGGGTGGTAAACCTATCCACAGTGAGGGGCTGGAACCAGATGGGCTTTATGGTCTCTTCCAACCCAAGCCATTCCATGATTCCCTGAGACCTCTCTCCTACTGAGCTCTCACAGCTTATCTCGTCTTCCTTCTTTCAGTGAGTCACACTGAAAAGTGCTTTCTTCATTAGTCCTCTAGCATCTCCTGTTTTAAAATTGTCCCTCAGCCACTGAGCCTTTAAGGACATGGTGTGCAGCATTAAGACTGTCTTCCCTGCATTCCACCCTTCTTGGGAGCAACAGAGATCCATAAGCAGACTATGACCAGCCAGTTCCTGGCATCTAACCACTAGGTCAGCTCTACTCAGTGGCCTCTCACAGCTATGAATCACGCTAGGTTCACATAGCCAAACAATGACAAGCAGAAAAAAAATATTATTTAACTTTTAATATAATTTCCTTTTCCTCTTTAATTTTCCATATATGAAGGAAAGGAATAAAAAAATAAATCTCCATTGCACCAGCTCACTATAGAGTTGCTTTGGCTCAGAGGCAGAATTTTCATGATGACAGGTTTGTGTTTCAGAGTACAGACATCAACAGACTGGCTATTTGTTTGGTTTGATTTTTTCATATGACCTAATCTCCTTCCAAGTAATGCCTCCCATCATCTCACTTGATTCTGTTCCTACATGTGCTGTCCACAGCAGCACTTTCAGCACTGACATTTCAATATTAAGGAAAGCTAAAGGCAGAGATTTCATTTCAGAAGCCCCCTTTGGGCTTTTGGCAAGATGTAGTGAGATGCCAGCTGTTACTAGTCATTTTATTTGAACAAGAATATACTAGAGCATTCAACAAAGCAGAGTATATTTGCCATTATTTCCTTCTGGTACATACACCATATTCTGTAGTAAGTGCTATGAAGGAGTCCAGTTGGTCATGCAAAGTCTTATTAGGTTTTTCTAGCATCTTCCAGACCAGCAGTTATTCAAAATGCTAGAACATTTTGGAGGCTGTTAGTTGAAATATTGTCTTCTTTCTCTCACCACCCAATTAACAAATAGAAACAAAAATTGAAAAGTATTTAGACCTATGTTTATCATCAGAAAGGCTGGTGCTATGAAACTGTTTTTTTCTTTTCTACATCTCCCAGTTGCATTCCTTCTTCTAGCATCTCATCTGTTAGTGTCTTGCTGCATGCTGAGACTGTGCCACTATTTCCTGGGGACTGGAAGCATGTCCAGAGAAGCGCAACAAAGCTGGTGAGGGGTCTAGAGCACAGGCCTCATGAGGAATGGCTGAGGGAGCTGGGATTGTTCAGTCTGGAGAAGAGGAGGCCCAGGAGAGACCTTACTGCTCTCTATAACTACCTGAAGGGAGGTTGTAGTGAACTGGGGGTCGGCCTCTTCTCTCCTGTAGCTAGTGACAGGACGAGGGGGAATGGCCTCAAGTTGCACTATGGGAGATTCAGGCTGGAATTAGGAAATACGATTTTTCTGAAAGAGTGGTCAGGCGCTGGAATGGCCTGCCTAGGGAGGTGGTGGAGTCACTGACCCTGGAGGTGTTCAAGGAACGTTTAGACGTTGTGTTGAGGGACATGGTTTAGTGAGAACTATTGGTGATAGGTGGATGGTTGGGCTGGATGATCTCATACGTTTTTTCCAACCTTGGTGATTCTATGATTCTGTGATCTCCTTTGCCATCAGCAGGAGCAACTTTGGAGGTCAACTGGGTACTCTGAGGACTCTATTGCACATCAGAAATGTGAAAGGTGCTTACTGATCTCAAATATCTTTACATAATAAATAGAAGTACTTGTCTTTCCACTGCTCCACTGTTCACCATTAAGCTTCCTGCCCCAAATTAACATTTGTTTTACAACAGCTGTTCTTTTAGCTAGATTATCTTTTTTCCTCTTCCACAGAGAGACAGTGTGTGTCTGTAAATGTGCTCAGAGGACTGGCCTGGTTTTGTGATTTCTGTGTTGTTTATTTTTTTCCCTAGAAACTGCATCATTTGTTTCCCTCTGGTGTTGTTTATTTTTATCATGCTCTGATGGACACCGAGGTCACAGCTTTCTATATATTAGTTACTCAAATTGTTTCCAAGAGGTCATCTTGCCTGCCATCTTTCTGCCAGCTCTGTTTTTGTCAGGAGCTGCTTTAAAGGATTTCCATTTTGGTGGCCCACCCACATGCATGAAGTCTAAATCATGGGTGGGTGGTGATTTAAACTGAGTGAAAGAAGAAAAAATATCTGCAGCCTTTGTCCTGTGAACTCTCCATTAATGAGCACAGAATTCACACTCTAGGTTCTGTAAATCTCATTTACATGTGTCAATAAGAGCCAGAACCATATTAAAGCCCTGAAACTGGAAAAATAATTAAGAAGACTCAATGCCAATTACTTTTCATCTTCAAACTGCTGCTTACAGTTCATACCCAACAAATACTGAAAGGTCATGAGCATTTTTTTTCCTTTTCTTATGAGCAGGTGATTTAGATTTCTTCTTAGTGTTCTTAGCACTCCATGGTGTGGTACAGAAAAAAAGCCCAATGTACTTCAAGCCAAACAGCTCATCTCTCATATTAAATGGAAGTCAGACAGGGACAGTCCATTTTTCTTTTTAATCACAGGTGCTATTCAGAGCATTTCCTCTATTTTCCTTGACTTTTTTTCCCTACTATCGCAGACAAGGCAGTGGAAATGTAATCATTTTTAATCAGATTTAATTATGTACTTTATTCTTATTCTTTATCTCTCCCACTTGCTAAAATGGTGAGCTTCTGTTTCGTTCTGCTTCCTTTGTTGGAGCACTGTAAAGCTATCAAACAACATGTGCCTGCATAGACATAGGTGCCTGCCCCAGAAGCCTGCCCTGACTTTGGCATCCCCGTTTCAGCTACTCTTGCCGTGAGGATTAATGTCAGGCATGTCTTGAACTGCAGTAAGTTTGTGCGTTGCTATGTGCCAGTGTGCCCTTGGAATTCCCCTGCATCACAAATTCTGATGCATCTCTCACGCTGATAATAGGTATGCATTGTACCTATCGTATTCATCTCAGGGGTCTGGTGCTTCAAAGAAGATGCCAGGCTAATTCTCATACATATTCCTCAGTTTATTAATGCTGAAAGGTGTCCCTCTCATCTTCTGATTTTTCAAAGTACAGTTCAGAGGGAAAAGAGTTACAGGCTTGGATTTAAAAAAATCCTATTGTTAAAAGTAAAATGCTCTTACTGAGGCTACTGTGAAAACCTTAGATTGCTTAAATAATTATAAGAATCAATTTAATTTCATCTATGCTTTTTCTGTTTTACTTATTTTTCTTTGCTTTATGTCAGCCAGTAAGGGTTGATGAATTTACCACGTATTATTTTCTATCATTTCTAACTCCAGGTTTTCATATACTTGGAAGTGTTTGAATTATAAGTGCTACAGGCAAGGGTGCAGCATATTTATTTATTCATTTTAATCACCACTGAAATAATAATCAAAAACACTGTGCTGAAACATTTATATTTTATTTATACTTGTGTTTAAAGGTTTTTTAAAAAGCAGCACAATGCAGATACTTGGAATGCAGAGGACATCTTTGTCCCCACTCTTACTTTAAACTGTCCTGGGCATGCCTGAGTCAAAGTTCAAGGATTCACAGTGCAGGTCCTCACTCCCTTTCGCATCAATTTCTGGCTGCTGGTGTGCAGAACATCATGCTGCTTCCATCTTTTTGTAACCTATTGCCATTCTAGTGACCTTTCCTTCTTTTCTCCAGCCTTCTTAGAAGTGAGCCACAGGCCAAAAAAAATGGGGAAGGATGAAAATGGAAACAGAATTGGCACTTACAGTTCCATCCAGCACATTTTTTTTCTATTCAAAAGGGAAATCTTTGTAACCTTGTCCAAAATGTCGACATCTTTTTAAACAAATGTTGACAGGGGTGGGCAAACTTCAGCAAGAGTGTTTATTCTAGAGCTCTGTTTCTTACTCACTAAGACATCTTCTGTCATGATATATGCTAAGAAGGGTATATAGGCACTTTCCAGGTTGCAGTGAGGTTTTAGACATTCTGATAATTTGGCCATCATTCTCCCAGTCAAATCTGAGGAAAATGTGGATTTGCTCCTAAGGTTGGTTTCTAACAACCCAATCGAGACTGGCTGTGGGCAAGGTCATTTAACAGCTGAATGGCCATCATTGCTTTCTGAGTGAGCAAAGTTATAATAGACAGGAGGTGGAGTGAGTCACAGCTATTGAAAGCATAAAGTTAAAAAAAGAGCTTTTAGACAGCTGTAGTACCAGGAAAGGCAAAAAAAAACATACATATTGAGTTGCTATGGCATAGACCTAGCGATCCTGTTATTCATGGGGAGAAGGTCCACAGCAGGCTGTGCCAGGTTATTTTCATTAAGACTGGAGGAATCTAATGAATGTAGAGGCAGCAGAGCTTGTTTGTCAGGGACAGAGATGCTTGCAATTTGAAATAGGAACTTTGACAATATAGGGATGGCATGAGCCATAAGTGAAATCCTGGCTCTGTTCAAGATTTGAAGGAAATGGGATTTTTCCTTTGACTTCAAGGAAGCCAGGAATTTGTGCCAGAAAACTACTACATCTAACATTGTAAAATGTATCAGTCATACAAAGGCAAAGAATAGATTTAGCTGATGCAGAATTTGTCATATAGCAATGCTGTTGCATCTGTCACAGCGCCTAAAGATGAGAAAGTACTGGTAACAACAACAGAAATTGAATCTGTGCCTCTCTGGTGACAAATGTCACCTGAGTTAGCTATATGTGTGATTTTGACTGAAAATCTGAAACTGGAAACGGATAATGGAGTTGTTTATTCTTTGGCACATGGTGAAAAGTGCAGAGGTAACTGCTGTACTTTAAATCAACTGTTGATATTTTTTATATGATTAACAAGGATTTAAAGGTTCATGAGGAATGACTGAGGCTGTTATCCCTGCACGGCACTATAAAAAGGATTTTATTTTTAATCCTGTGAAGGGCACCGTGAATTGCTTTGGTGGCTTTGACAAAATAACAGCTGTGGTGACTGACGGTTCTCCAGCTGTGTGTGGGGGAGCCCGCAGCTTTATTGGTTTGCTTAAAAAGAAATATGGAGTGAACTTCCTACCTTTTTGGTGAGTGAGGTACTGAAAAGCCTTGTGCAGGAAGGTACTAGAACTGGCAAATGTCACAAAAGTTGTTAAAGTGATTAACCTTGTTAAAGCGGGAGTGAAGCTTTCAGCATCTACCACTCTGTCTCTGCCACAAAAGTTGCTGAGAACACAGTTTGGGGATTGGTTTCTTCAAAAGTGTAAAAAGAGGTAGTTTGAGAAATGAGATATGTTTTGTCTTTAAAGAATTAAATGTTAATTTTCATGATGAAGCCTTCTGGAGTCAGTAAACTACTGCCAGACCTTATCAGCACAAATTGTTCACTACTGTTGTTTTGTGTGACTTGGCATTTGTTTATAATGTAATTCTTACCTCAAGCTTATTTTTAATAGAAACTTTAAAGACATTGGAAAATACAGTGGGCAGAAGACAACCCTCTCTGACCGCTTATCCAATGTATTTCTGCTAGAACACCAGATGAAAAATGAATTATCCATAGAAGTTGTTAATGTCATTTGTTTTTTGCTGTGGCTGGGTTAAATTACTAACCGCTGCCTTTTTTCATATCACAACATGAATGGATGCATTTTGTTCTTGGAGACAGGAATACTGTAGACCTTGCACAGGCAAAAATTGTATTGGTTCAGCAATTCTTGCAGTCAGCCCTGAAGGACATGACATGGTACCTGGCATCCGTTTTTCCACAATCTTACTTACACTATGAAGTTTGAGCAGGCGACCAATGTTGAATATCAAGTTACATGTTTTGGTTTGGACATGGCCAAAGTATGGCATCGCTTTTAGCCATGGGGATGGAGTACAGAGAGCTGCATAATTAGCCCCTAACTGTCCACCTGCAAATTAATAGCCTCCAGAAGGTGGAAGGAAAATGGGAGAAAACCTGGTTAATGGGAACTGCCTTGATCAATGTTCACCCAAAATTAGAGGAATCTGCTTCAAAATAAATAAATAAATAAATAAATAACAAAAACCTTTGTTCAGTTTCAAAAGAAAACCTCCTAAGTGGAAGAACTTCCTCTGGGTTTTGAATGCAGTGAATGAAGTCAAAAAAGCACAGATGAATCTGTATGCTTTTACCTCATATGACCCCAGAAAGAAGTATCAATACAGATTTAGGTAACACAATAACAGAGAAAACTCTTGAAGTAATACTGGCTCCAAAGTTTTACTGTGTTGGAAATAAATGCTTCTGTTTTTTAGTGGTGACATTGTTCCTGTTGGCACTTTGGAATGCTAACCATCTTTCTAAATGATTAGCTATAACGGGCCATTGTGGGAAGAAATGGTGAAATGAAATCAAACCAGTATTCTTTCCTTTTAATCCAATTTAATGTCAGTGGTCTTGATATTTTTTTTCCAGTTTAAGAGTCTTATTTTGGTTGTAGGCCATAGCAGTATTACAAAAAGATCATTTGGCTTTTCAGTATAAGTAATTTCTGTTCTAAAGGAATTCCTTCCACCTGCAGGAAATGCTCGTATAAATAAGACCAGACAACTGATTGTGCCTTTCTTGAGAATTACTGGTGCTATAAATTTTAGCTAATCCCAGCCTTAAGCAGTAAGCACTCTAAAGCACCAGGCCTTTAAACACATGAATAGCTCCACTGAAAGCAGTGACAATTGGTGTCTGTTTAAAGCTAAGTACCTGCATAAGCATTTATAAGATCAGGATCTAAGGCGAAATGTATTACCAAAGTAGCTCACACTGCTAATTTCAGACTTGTGATACTGGTATTGTTTGACTATTGTTACATTTGGATTCTCTTACCTGTTCACCTGTGCTCTGAAAAAGCACAATGCAGCTTTCATGTCTTGCCTGTTAACACTACAGAATAAGATATTTGTGCTGTGTCTCAGTGAAGCTGTACTTTTTGCGCATGAAGATCATATTCATCTCCTCCTACCTCCAAAGCAGGTAGAGTTGCTTGTATCAACGCAAACCATCTGCCAAAGTTTTATGGTCACTCTGTCAATTCCAGGAAGTTAGTACTTCACCACTCTTCATTCCAGCAGCCCTTGTCTGCCAAAGGCAGTTGTTTATAATCACAATCAAACCACTCACCTGCTTCTATCATGTGTTATTTCTGATGCTGTAGACTGTAAGCAAGACTGAATGGGAGGGACTGCAGACCCACTCAACTGCTCTAAGTCTCAGGGAGTTATTACTTAATCTCAGGGAGAATAAGTGA
This sequence comes from Numida meleagris, assembly GCF_002078875.1. NCBI lineage: Eukaryota > Metazoa > Chordata > Aves > Galliformes > Numididae > Numida > Numida meleagris. Next base: position 66,717,217 of record NC_034410.1, on the reverse strand, counting down.
TTCAAGTGTACATGGATTTTGCTTGTTTTCATAATTGTTGAGGGGTTTTTTGTTACTTCTGTGTGTTTTGTGGTCAATGAGATGGCAGTCTGGAGAGGTTTTTTTAATGAGCAATATGACCTTTTATCTAAAAGTATATGTGAAAGACCTTGTAAAGAAGGAAAAGGACAGGTGTAACGGGAATGCTGAGTCATGGCCTGAACCAGTGACTGAGCATCTGGTGGGAAGGCAGGGACAGCTCAGGGGAGCTCAGGTGCAAGCAATGCGTCTGAGTGACCGGAAGGGGTGGAGCCAGGATCCACCCCTCCCCAGACCTCATTTAAGGGTTGGCAGTGGAGGCAAAGATGTCTTTTTGGAGGTCCTTGTCTACTTGAGGCCTTCTAAAGGTAAGCAGTTTTTCTTCTTTTGTTTCTTTATCTGTTGCTATGTATTTGGCTTGTTCTCATTTGCTGTAGTCTAGGATTGTGCTGCCCTGAAATTGTTGCTGTACTTTCCATCACATTATAGCACTACTGCAGGTAGAAACAACTAAGGTGACTAGTATCTTCTTCTCAAAGAAGAGAGTGAGATGGTAGGGGTGCTTTTTTCTGTGTAGGACATATGCACCACTAACTGCATGTGTTGCTTTGAGAGATATCACATTTCAGTGGGACTCCGGTGGTGAAAGATGACCTAATACTGTTGTTTGAAATGGATCTTGGCGTGTACCTTAAAAAAGTCAGGAACACTCTTCATTGTAGAGGTCCGTCTACCAAACCTGCTGGTGTTTCCATTTGAATGAAAGATGGTTGGAGGCATGTTTTCACATGTGGTATGTGACTATGTTAGACTGCTCCACACAAAATCCCCTGTAGTTCCAGTAAAGTGCTCAATGTAGAATGAGTTTAGTGAGCTACTATAGCCTGGTGGGGCTAGCTGAAGTTGAAACCAGTAACCTGTTCGGCTTGGTCTTTCAGGAGTATGAACTAGTGCTAGAGCTGGAATTCTAAGTGGCATGTAGAAATTCTTTGTTTTTTAATCACTCTTGATGTAACCTATTTTTTCTATCAAACTGTGATTAACTTATCTTTAGTAGATGTCATTTTTATGCCATGTTGAACATATTGTTAGATTTCCAGGGAATTAATTTCCAACTCCAAACACTGTTTTACAAAGGCATTCACAGATCATCTCAAAGAGCTTCATAGTAGCATCTGTCTTTTTTCCAATGGATATGGGACTGTCCCACAGGGCTGTGTAGTACTTCCCAAACCCTTAGATTTAGCAGCATACAGAAAAAAAGCTGGAGGGGAGTCTGGGTGCGGACTTCAGGGTCTGAAGCTCGCTGACTAGGGGGAGGAAATACCTGTCTGTAAATACGGTCACAACCAACTGTAGGACTGAGGAGGGAGTGAGGGCAGCAGACATTTGGGTAGTAGAATTTGTGGAAGTAGGGGGACCTGAGTACAAATTGTAATGGGCTGCTTGAGAACCAGCTGAGAGCTCATTCAATGATTGGACCTGACTAGACTCAGGTGTCTGTGGTGCAGACTTGCTGATTACAGCCTCTCTTCAGGAAAAAGTCTGAAGTAACTAGTGACTTCTGTTGCTTTGAAGCACCCAGCTTGAGTCTCGTGATTGGGCTGAATCTTCCGAAAGACCTAAGCATACAGCCCTTGAAAACTGGGGTTCAATTTTTAGTGCTTCAGTTAAGTTCTTCAGACTGGGAAGGGGGCGTTGGGGTTTGTTGCTTTCTTCCTTTAATGGAACATTTTGAAATCGTGACCTTTAATCTTAGTACCTCCTAAACCATCTTCTTTGTGAAGAGAGGATATAAATTATTGTGGACTCATCTGAGGATTTACAGCTCTTTAACTGCTTAGTGTCTGACCCACAGCATTTGCCTTGAAACACAAGGGCTGATTTGAAGCTTTCTCATATAGCAGATGTTGAGTCCCTACCTAGAGTGAGCAAACACTGTGTACAGGGGGGTAAATATTCTTTGTCAGTGCATTAGAGTATCTGGATTTATGACTGCTGATGTCTTCAACCCTTTTGTGCAAACACTTGAATGATTTGATTTATTTGTAGTGCTGTACATAAGAAGATGATTTCAGAACTGGTGGGGCTAGTGCTTTAAATCAGTATATAACAAAAAACCTCGTGGCCTTGCCTGGTACTCATTACAAGTCTCTTGTCCTTATTTTCATCTTATCCTTCTTTTGCTTCCCTCCTTCAAGTGCCTCCCTGTGCTCACTCAGACGAAGAGCTCTGTTCAAGTACTGTGCTTTAACATATTTTCTAACTCCCTCCTCTGGGGGGAGAAAATCAATGATAGGGGAAAAGTAGAGCAGCAGGGAACTGACCTGGCTGTACTTTTAACCAGTGATGTCCGTGATAAGAATCTGCTGAACCTTGTTTTAAGTTAAGTTAAGAACACAAGTATAACTGCAAGAAAAGATAGATTTGCTTAATTATAATGTGTCCTGTTAGACTCCATCTTATCCAGAACGCTTAGGCAGGATGAAAGCACCTTATGAAGGGTGCATACCACCGAATCCAAGTGTGTAAGTCTTTATATTAATCACTTGCATAATGCAGTGGCAACACATATACAGAAATATTTGATTACAATTTTAAGTTGCTACAGTAAAACTGGCTCCTGTAAGCAGAATTACTAAAATATTGAAGCTTGTAAAACAGGTGATGGATAGGACCACATATGCTTAATTAGCTGTTAACATTCCAAAAGATTAACATGATTATAAGGCCCTCTGTAGACATTGTCTTGCAGTTCAGATGGTTATTGAAATAATTTAACTGCTGTGCTTGTTTCTGTACAAATTCCTCTGTTAAGTAACTAAGGTCCTGTTGCTAAAGCAGTCCATATTTGTGGGAGGCTCAGGTTCAGCCACCTGCTTGGAGCCAAACGCACCAGACTGGTTGCTTTGTCTCTGTGGCTTTGCTGTAAGAGTCCACCTGGAAGGAGCCAGAGGAACCAGAAAGGTTGCCAGGGATCCCCCAGAGCTCCCTCTTCTGAGAAGTCTCTCCTTGTTGGAAGTCTACTCCAAATAAAAGTTCCTCTCCCCTTCCCCAGTGAATCAATATCTTTCTAATGATGAAAGAGTTCTGATGCCATCAAGCACTGCTTTGATAGTGAATCAAAAGCAACAGCATTAAGACAGATGAGTTATAACACAGAGTGTAATAATTGGACTGGACAAGACACAGATCTGAATGATCTGAATTTCCTCCTACCTTCATTTATCCAGAACCACAGGCATGGTTTTAGTACATACAGTTGCTGAAGAATGCAAGTTAATATCTCACTCCTGGGGTGTCAGTTCTTCAAAGATTACGGTTGTTTTCCTATGCAAATGTAGGGCTTGCAAACATGCATTCTGTATGATCTTCCTAGCTGTAGAAGGAGCTAAAAGGATGTGGCTTCTGTATCTCCAAACATGTCACTAAGTGACATTGTTTAGTAGGCATGGTGATAATGGGTTGATGGTTGAACTACATGATCTTAGTGATCTTTTCCAACTTTAACGATTCTACAAAAGTGGCCTGCCAAACTTCTGGAAATCCTAGAGGTAGTAGCTTTGCGGCGAATCATTGATTTGATGGTAAGTTAATGTAGTTACAGTGAAGTTGCTGTTTTCATAAATCCTGTGATCTTTGAGATGGAGACCTCTATGTTTCACTATGTAGAGGCTATTTTGTTACCCCTCTGGAAAGAAGCCATGTGATTTTTTTTTTTATTGTATTGTTTGGAGGTGAAGTGAAACCCTGAAGCTGTGACTTGGTGCAGTTCTTCCAGCTAATGGATAGGAATCCTTCACTGTCAAGTTTATAGTTGTAAATGACATTGCAGTGCTGATGGAGGCAAAAATTATATTTCACCTGGACTATTTTCTACTGTTTCCTTGTGAATGATACTAACAATCTTCCACAGAGGGAAAGTGCTAACAGTTACTGCAATAAATTGGTATTTGTGTGCTTCCTATGCATGTTATATCACGTCCCTGTGTTTCATTCTGGGTGGCAGGCTTTTTTTGTTTTCCAGAGTAAAACTTGGGTTAGGTCAATTCAAATTACTGGGATTATGGTTTCATAGATTCTGTTCACATTCTGCATTAAAAACAAAACAAAAAAAATCAATCCTCATATAAAGGCACTTGTTGCTGGATTCTCTCTTTGCATCACCCACTTTCTAGCTGTTTGAAAGGAATTAATGAGGCACAGATCACAAGCTGATGTTGTAGTTGTTCAAGGGCTTTTTTCTTTTGCTTAACTCTGCTAAATAAGGACCGTTAAATCTCTGTTAATTTCTAAATATTAAAAGTGCACTTAAAAGTATTTTCTCATTAATCTGTGACTAACCATAAAATGTAATATTTTCACCATGACTGTGGTGAAAATGCCCATGAAACTTGTCAGCTTTGTCCTAGGCAAATACAGTGTTGTAATAATGGATGTTATCCTCCTGAAATACTTCTGTTTTCTATTTAATTTGCATGCATGAATTATTATACCAATTTTGGTTATCGGTAAATTACTATTTTTTTATGGGAGTGACGCATACTGGAGCTGAAGCCTCCTGCATCCTGTGACCTAAAAGTCATTCTGACAGAGATGCTTAACTGTTTTCTAACTGCCTCATTTCTAAGTGCAAATGACCTTTATAAAAGGTGCTGAAATGACAGTGCTGAAGAATGGATCCCCATTAATCTTTCCAGGAGATTTTAGCATAGGCTAGAGATAGTGAAGGTACAGTAAGCTCACGTAGTACTGTGTGCTATGGTAGAATGTGCAGACATACCATTGGCAGAGTGTACAAAAGGTAAGTATCAGCTGGGCAGCACTTTCAGCTGCAGATTTAGTCAAAATTTGTTTTGTCTGAATTTGCCCTGGAGCATGCCTAAAGGCCAGCAGAGCTGGTGAGGGGTCTGGAGCACAAGTCTTATGGGGAGTGGCTGAGGGAACTGGGATTGCTCAGCTGGGAGATGAGGAGGCTCGGGTGACCTTATCGCTCTCTAAAATGACCTGAAAGGAGGTTGTAGCGAAGTGGAGGTTGGCCTCTTCTCCTGGGTAATAGCAATAGGATGAGAGATAATGGACTTAAGTTGCTCCAGCGGAGGTTCAGGCTGGGTATTAGGAAAAGTTATTTCCAGAAGGAGTGGTGAGGTATTGGAACTGGCTGCCCAGGGAGTTGGAGTCACCATCCCTGTGGGTATTCAAGAAATGTATAGATGTGGTACTGAGGGACATGGTTACCGGGCACAGTGCTGATGGGTTGATGTTTGGACAAGGAATCTTAGAGATCTTTTTCAACATGAATGACTCTAAGTCAAAATACCTAAAAGCACTTTCCAGACCAGCAGCAGGGGGGGCCTAAATTGGGGTGAAAGACTTACAGTACTTTTCTCAATGTACTAATGAATTAGATTCTTAAATCCATTTGCCCCAGGAGCTCCTGGGAAGTTATTAATGCACTGGATCAATATAGAAACTAAAATGCACCCACAGATGGAATGTCAGTCCTGCTTTGCAGGTGTGTCTGGTATGGAAACTGACAACATGGCAGAAATGTTCTGAAGGGACAGGGGTAATTGGTATCTCCAGTGTGGGGTCTGAGCTTCTCTGGAGGAAAACTCATGGTGGAGGCTTCGCCAAGCCTGGTATTGAAGTATCTAGTGTGAAACTGAAAATGCTAAATAAAACATTCTTTTGTCATGAAGTTCTGAAAGCACTGGGGAAGGCAGATGTCAGCCAAAAGTTCCATGTAATGCGCATGGTTCTATCATTCCATTTCTTCCCTCTATTTAAGTATTTGTTGCATGTTTGTTGCACTGAAGTGTAAAATAGTTTGATGCTTCATGCTATTTTTTTCTACCTCCCGACTCAGACTGCAAGACTTAGATGGGTTGTAGAAAGCTGCCTGTTCTCCATCTGAATGGAAGTTTAGGATAATGGAGATCAACCCCGATGGGCAAATGTTTCTATTTACTGTCAAGAATAGAGGAATCCTACTAAAAAGGCAGGGAAAACTAATGTGGAGATGAGAATTAAGGAAAAACGTTCCAACAACATTAGCTTTACTATTTGTTGACTGAACTGGAAATTTGAAAATGAATGTTTTTTTCCCCCCTTGCATCTTCGTGGCCCAAGAAGTAAAAATTTATTTGGTGAAAATGCTTTTAATTTAAAACCTAGCCAAAGAAGTAGCATGGAGTTAGTGTAATTGCAGATGAAGGGAGGAGAGGGCTCACTAGGGAGTGTCTGCTGCCACTAACTTGCAGGCAGACAGGTTTATCCAATGCTGACACTGAGCAGGACTTGGGGTGCTTAAAAAGACTTCCAGCAGCCTCTGAAAGCACCAGCAGTGGCTGGCACTTCAAAGACAGATATACACTCATTTGTACACACAGAAATGTATATGCTTAGATGTGCTAATGCATAAAATTGACAAGACCGTGTAGTCTTTTCTACCTACTTTTTCCCCTGCACTCTGAACTGAGAAATATAATATTGAAATACTATTTTTCAAGTGGTTTTTTGCTTCTCTAAAGGAATTTTGATATGGAAAGTACTTTGCTTCCAAGTATTTTTCTGAGTACTTGCATTGCTGTACGCTTCTGCCACATGAGAGAAGATCAGATTAGTACCAAAGAAGGCAGTGCCTTCTGGTTTCTTGTGCTTATCAGATACTGTGTGCAGATGGAGATGCAATGGAGAACTGATGCATGGAGGAAGCTTGGACTGTTTTGTAATGATGAAATTACCAAGAGGAGCTGTCATGTTTAGCCTTGTTGTATTTCTTCCTTCTCCATTCACTTGCTTGTTCAAATGTTTTATTTCACTTCCAGTTGAAACAGCAGGATAGGATGTACCTTGAGGGAGAAGCAAAGGTGCTACCTACTTCTATAGTTCATTGTTCTGCAAGGGGAAGTTGAAAGTATGAAGCTGAACGCAAGCCATGAGTTCAAAGCTCCAGCCTACAAAGCTATGTTAGGATTTGTTGCTTGTTTCTATCTACAAGGAGGAGGGAGAAAAAAGGGGAAACTGAGAAAGATGCATTAGAAGGAAAATAGAGATATGATAAATGTATGATGTCTCAAGTACTCTCAAAAATAGTTTTGGCATTCTCTGCTGAAAAAGATATTGCCTTATTGGACAAGGCAAAAAAAAAAGTTTTAAACCACTTTTTACTGTCTTCAGTTCTCTGATAGGATTTGTGCATTACATATATACCAATCTACGGTCTTATCTGATTCTTAGACTAAAGTAAGAAAACTGGTACGAGTCTAGGCCAAAAGATGTTTTGATACATCATCTGTACTGAGGTGCACATCTCAGAAGATAAAAATTGCTTTGGAAGCATGCCTTCACTTTGTTTTGATGCTTAATGCTTGGAACAGGTCCACAGCTGATATGCATGCATTAAATGTAATGCAAGAACTTCTTTGTTTATGGTTAAACATTTCTGTATGGGTGGTGTTTTTACTCAACTTCTGACAGTTGCACTTCATCCACACCTTTGTCATCTTTCTTTACAAAATTGAAAACGACCACTGCTCCATTTTTAATATGTTAGTGTGCTTTAAAATATTTTACTATTATTTGCAGTATTTTGCATAATTCTAACCCAAACTCTACTATTATATATGTTTTAGCAAACAGCTAATTTTCAAGTTCATACATTTATCCTAAGTAAATATTTTTCATTTCTCTGGAATACATTACACAACTTGAAGAGGCATATGCAGACTCTAACCTGTTCAAAAGAAAAGAATCCTAACAAACAGTGATGTCAATAGCCCAATTACTTCTAAATTTCCTTTTGCTGTGAAGTAAATGTGTCTGCTTTCTTTCCTTAAGCCTTGGTTGCAGTGAGATAAAACAAATAGAGAATTGAGTGGTAGACTAATGCTGGAAGCAACGTCTCTACCCTTGGAAACTCTTTAAGGATTTACAAAATGCTACCATAAATTCTTCAAAGAGAAATATTGCTCATTGCATCTTCTCCTTACTCTTACCCTCAGCTACACCAGTAGCAAGGTAATCAAAGCACCTTCTTGGAGTGCAGAAAACTGCAGGCCATTTAAATCAGAAGGCCATCTGAATTTTGGTAGGAAACTAGCCTTTCTGTTGTCAGTCTCCCACGCTCCTTCCTTTTGTCATCTGTCTCCTTTAGCTAGCTCTGCTATTCAGGCTAGAAAGCCTTGCCATTCTGCTTTCAAAAAAAGTAATGAACTTCTCATGCTATGATGAGAACCCAATATTTCATAGAATAACTTCTATGTGAGGGTTTTGGACTTCAATTCATGGTGCTCTAACCTGAGCACTTAGTTTTGCAGGGTAGGGGCATTGTCATGTGAAATGCTGCTTCAGTGGCTCTGAGGAAGATGTTTCTCAAAGGTAATCATCCCTGAGGTCTCTTTTTATTCCCCCTTCCTGTTTGGATGATGAGGTACTTGATGAACGACTTGGAATGAATATTTACGTCTGTCTTTCTGGTGGGTACAAGAAGCTCATTATCTTGCACGGGTGCTCAATGCTTCACTGAGGAATTAACTTAAGAAACTTAAGCTTTTCCTATCTGCACACCATTTACATAGAGGATATTAGTCTGCTCAGTCATAATGTTCCTTAGTCAGTAGGTCTTGGATACCTTGATTTTTCTTCAAAGAAGTATGTGCACACCTATCCATCTACCATTTTCTATAAAGTTTCTCACCACTGGAAATAAAATTCTTCCAAGTAATGGTTATTGTAACAGAGTTAACAAATCTATGCTCTGTAGGCACACCCTAGAGTACCATAAGCTCTGTTGGGGCTTTGTGGTTCATAATGGCCTGAGGTGTGATGTTTCATTATGGCCAAACATGCATCTTATGGTTAACTTTAAGACTGTAGTTACCGGGGGCAGGGACTGAATTTGTTCCAAATTAGTCTTTTCTTGTAGTATTCCCCTTACCCCAGCTGTTTAGCAGTTTGGGCTGTTACATTCACTGAAGATATAACAATTACAATCACTTTTTGCAAAATATTCCATGAAGGAATGTCAAAGCCTCTATTTCTGTGTCCTGGTTTTAGGGACTTACTCTGTGTGTGTGTATACCAAAATTTAATGGACTAAAATAAAATACCTTTTTTGACAGAACCTTGGTTGAAGTAGGCAAGAAATTGGAAGCTTTCCTGACAGTCATCAGTCAATGACCTAGTAAAATTGATTTAGAGACAGAAAGGCTTAGAAGAATGTTGTTACTACACCATGTTATAAAGGCATGAAGAGGTCCCAGTTGGACACCTGACTTCTTAAGAGTATGGTGGGAGAGTCCTGGATGTATCTGTTTTGTTCTGCATTGAGTAGGTCTGTAGGATCTTGCTGATATATACTGATCCCTCGATCCTGACTTATGGTGAGCATTAACTTTTATTCTTGCCCCTTACACTTCACATATATTTGAAAAAGCAGAAATAATCTTTCCAGGAAGATCACTTAATAAGCCTTCTTAGCTTCAGAGCCTACATCAACTGCACAGGGATTACTTGCATTTTCTGTAGGTCTCCAGCTGTAGAATCAAGTGTGAGTCTTCTCTGAGCACCTCTAGCAAGAAATTCTGAGGCTGTGGTGTTTGTTATGTTTTCATTTTGTTGTTTTGGTTTTTTGTTTTTACACCGAAATAGTCATTTTTTACTTCCTTCTAATAAGCAAACATGCCATTTTTTTCACTCCCACTTCCAAGCAAAGCATTCCTGTCCCCCAGTTTTCTTCTGTTCTATTGCTGAAGAGTTCTGATTCATACTTGCGGAGTGCCTGGGTAAATGGAGCTTTTAAGAGATTAAAGTTTTTTTAAATAGTATGATGCTTTTCATTTGGAAGTTGGAAAGATAATGTAACATCTAGAAGCATTAGATTTTTAATGTTCAAGATCCAAAAAAAATAGAGCATGTCCATTGAGTCTTTGATGTTTGTGCTACAAAGCCAGTTCTGGATATAACAAAATAAATGTAACTTAGTCATGTTTTTAATCTAGGCACTCTTCATCTTGTTAAGTGAGAGAGAATATAGCAAAAAAAAAAGGGTTGATAAGTTCAGTGCTCATCTGAGTCACTGAGTGCATGTTCTCAAAAGTTTAATATTGATTTACTTGCACCAAAAGCCCCATATAAAAATGATTGGGTACAGAATATTAGACGTGTGGGGGGGGTGGGGGAAATATGCATCTTGCATTTTATTTTTTTCCACATGAGCTGTCTTGGAAAAATGTGGTGTAGGAGCCAGGTTCAATAGCTGTTCTAGGTAGTAGCTAGAAGGATAAACCAAGCAGATTGGTTTAAATCCCTTTTGCCCTGTTCAGAACAGCCTGAATTGTAAGAGCTTTTGTATTTAAAAAAAGGTACTCACTATTTTCAAGTGAACTGAATTAGGAGGAGGGTACAAGTGGTCCTGTCCTTTAGGCACCTCCTATCAGCAGGTGCAAAGCATGAAGAGTTATAGAATTCTGTCATACAAAAGCATGTATACTCATAAAATATATACATTCTTCCCTACAGTTCTTCCTTTCCCCATCTTCACAACTTTCTTCTGTAAAGTAGAAGCTGCAAAGCTCCACCCATGCTCTTTCTGTGCCCTTAAGAGAGGAGGAAATTTCACTCAGGTACCAGTCACTTTTCAAAATAAATCATCAGTGTAAATTCAGAATCAAAGTTGCCAAAGATGACTTTTGTCAGAATTTTGGCAAAAGGTGATCTCTTCGTCACTGACTATGGTACTTGTAACTTGAAGCTAATGCAGGGTGATATCTGAGGCCATTTGATTCACCAAACCCACATAGTCATAGACCCACACCCGTACTATCCTAGGAGAAAACATGACTGGAGTCATCTCAGTAGTACAGTAGAAGTTAAAATATCCACTGCCCTATATATTTAATTTTCACCTGCCACTCCTTGGGGAAAAATGAAGTTGGTTTGGAGAAAAATGAAGTTGGTTTGCTGATGAGGCATCCGACATTTCCAGGATGGGGGAAAAACATCTTGGTGACCAACAAATCTCAAAGTCGTCATGTGCAATCATGCCTCTACCACTGCAACTGAAGTGATGCTGTTCTCAGTTTCTCTTGTGCACCCATAGATTTCAGTGTTTTTAAAAACACAGAATAGTGAAAATGGCAGATTCTTGTTTGATAGACTGTGTGCGCTGGTCTCCAGGCATATCTGAAAATTAGTGAGCTTGGCTTTGCGGGTGAATTACTGTTTTTCCTTGTACAGAATTATAACTGAATGAATCTTTCATTTCTGTAATAGTAACTGAAAATAGGTCATCTGAATTCTCCATTACTATACTGTATGTGCCCGTCAGATACTGAAAAAATTGAGACATGTCAGTTAAATACTGCAGACAATGTAATATGTGCATCAATCAACGTCTGGAAACAGTGTCCAAAATGTTATTTATTGCATGCTTTCATCAAATATGCATTATTCTAATGATGGACACATTATAAAGACAGACACTTTGGCAAAAAATGATACAGAAGAAGATTAAAAAAGATTGTAGTCTACTTGGTTGGAAAATGTGGCTTAATTTAAAAATCATATAATTGTTATGGGAAGAGTCATATAAATCAAATACTTCAATGTTGACAAGATTTTTATCAAGTTTTCTGGTTCTACATATCTCTTGCTATCACCCAGTGAAAGTGTATATTAAAGCCAATTTCCAAGCTGTTGCAGTAAGAATAATGATGTAAGTTTTCCTCTCTCCTTCTTCAAATTACCAGGGAAGTTTGACCCTATTTATTTGACCAACATTGGTGTGAATAGGGAAAAGTGCATGAATATAAAGAAACCATCTACTTTGCCTATGAACTTGCATACATTACATTGCTGTTGACACAGCCACAGCTCTTGTCAAGTCAGTATAAAGGTTGAGTCCAAATTCGTTTCCTCTGTAGTTCAGTGAATCAGGTGAGCAGAAGAGTCCCTTATTTTTCTTACATCAGAATGAACCAGTAACAAACAGTCTGCATGGACAGTGGCCACAAGTATTATAGTGAAAGCCTTTACCTCCTCATCCACATCTCTCACACAGGCAGCCATAAGCACGTACTTACTACCAATTGATTTGATTTTTCTCCCCTGTTTGGTAAGTTGTGTGTTGATTGGCAGTTGTGCAGAGTTAGCTCTCGTTTTCTGCTTTACATAAATGAAGCTCTGTGTACACTGCCTCTCCTGTAAAATCTTCAGAAAACTATGAGGTTTTAGAGGCAGGAGACTGTATTTTAAGTCTGACTGTCTTTGCAGGCCAGTGAAGAATGAGTGTTAGTGAGGTTTTGAAAGGGAAGATGGTAACTTACAAAAGATTCAGGCATTGCCTACAGACTGAGCTAACCAAAGATGAAGGAAGCCTGAGGACTTTTTTTATTCTCAGCAGCAGTTTCTGATAAGATGCTGAATCACTTTTACAGGGCAACTCAACAACAAAATACAGTACTTTCTGGAGTAAGAACTGAATTCTGAACACCTTGTAGGTAGCATTTTCCAATAACCCTTGCAAGCCAAAGTGTCATTAGTGAGGAGAAGGTGGAGCAGTATGGAGTGAAACTTGTGGCAAATAGAGCTTGTAGCAGGGCATGACAGCTGGCTCTTCTTGGAATTTAACTTTTAAATAGAGGGCCTGTGTGCCAGTTCCCTAAAATTAAAAATGGTTCCAAAGGAAATGACTTCCCAGAGAACAAGCCGGCCACTTTGGACTGACTGGACACAAGCCATCAACACAGCTGCCTGTGGCTGCGGCCAATTACTGGTCTGCATGCTGCTAAGGGAGTGCAGTATCTCCCATAGGGCAGCGAACATATGGGCCTTGTGACAACTAGCACCAACAGGAGGAGGAAAAAGTGGCAGCAAATCCCCAGTATTTGCTTTGTTTAATTATGGTGGAGGGCAGAACTTCAAATGCCAAGGAAGTATGTCTAAGAGATGTGTGAATAAGGAAAGAGGAGATAGGACTGCCCACCTTCCTGGCAGCTCCTTAGCCCTGTGCCATGGGGACATTTTGCATGAGGCTGTTTCTCATATGTTGACTGAGTATTTTGAAATGACATATTTCCGTCCTTTGAGTAAACTCTAAAATACATAAGCAAGCTGAAGCAATCTGCATGGTGCTAGCAGGGAAAATGTAGCATTGATTTTTCTTCTGCTCTTACCTGAAGCTCTCAGAAATGGGAAAACAAAAGCCCAGTGAGGAGTTTGGTCACAAATAAACATTATTTTCACAAACAGAAAAGAGTTTTAAAAGCATGGCTCAGATGTTATTATAACCTGTGCAAAAAAAAAAACAGCTATACAAATAGAGCTGCTCACCATCTAATGTTGGTTGAAACTAGTGTCAGATTTTCCTGTGACACTTGTGGTCTGGAGAGCAAGAACTGAGTTCTAGTCCAGGAAGATGTGATTTGTACTGTTGTACATGCAGGAAGAGTATTTGAACTACCCACTCTTTGTTCAAGCTCTTACTAGGAAGGATTAAAAAAAACTGCAAAATGCTGCATTATGGGTGTATTCTGCAAGACTGCTTAGTATAATACAAAGGTTTATTTGGAAATATGCAGTTATTTCTATTTATCACTAAATACTTAAGAGTATGTGTTTCCTGTTCTTTTCACAGTAACCCAATCAAGGGTGACTTGCATAATACTTTTAAATATAGGTTGTTCCAGAATGGAAGAAAGACAGTAACTAATTTTCTGGCTGTTTATGCTATACCAAATTCAGGTGGAAACTTTAACATTCAGGCCAATTATCTTTGTTTTGAATGATGCCACAAACCCATGCTGTCTGCTAAAAGAAGATGGACTTTTTTCCTTATTTTCCAAGTTGCATCTCCATGGAAGGAATGCAAATATCAGAGTTTCTTTTTGTTTGTCAATGAACTATTTACAATAGCTGTTCTAATGCCTGTTTCTTAAGAAAGTATGCAACCCCTCCCAGACTTCTAGTGATGCGAGTGCAGAAGTGTCAATAATTCAGTAGAGATACAGTAACTGTTGGATCCACAAACATGTTTACAACATTGCGATCTTGTTATGAAGGTCTTTTATAATATGGGAGCTCTGTATTAGCAAACAGCATCTACTTGTTTCTTTAATGTCTCATTTCTCCTCATGAAGCAGGGAAATCAGGAAGAAGTCCTTGGTAATAGTGTGGAATTAGCAATATTTTGTTCAAGTATGCTTTTTGTCTTGAAGTGGCAGTAGAGTATGATCCACATACAACTCCTTTACACTGAGTGAAATCTTGTGTACGACTGAGTTAGGCTTTGATTGTAATCTATAAGTGAGATTTAATTTAAGAATTAGTTACATTACATACGTTTTCTGCCTACACAGTAATCTCAGATGTCTGAGAGCAGCATCTTCTCCAGCCCTCTTGGTGTGATTGTTCTAAAAATTCAGACAGCCGCTGTGACAGCCAGTATTTTGCACCAGTGCCAGTTCTTCCATCAACCCCATTAAGTATAGGATTAGCCATATTTCTCCCTGGACTGGGCACGCAGTAGAGGGCTGGGAAATAGCTTAGGGACAACCTGGCACACACAAGGAGGACAGGAGCTTGTGAGGCTTCTGAGCACGGTGTTTCCAGTCCTGCAATCAGAGTTGGAGGAAGACGGTTGAGCAAGGAGTTTGAAGAGCAGCTGCAAGGTATCAGAATGGAATGGAGCCCAGGACTCGAATTCTATGTTTACTAGAGCTGCTGGAGCTGAGGACAGTGTCAGACAGAGGCTTTGTCTTCAGTGCCAGAGAAGGAGATGAAAAAATAGTATGTACTTTTCCCAAGATAACACGTTTGTATTAGCTATCCAGCTGTAAAATCCTACACAAACAAGACACCTGTAGTTTCTATCACAAGTTCAGTGTAAAATTATATATGCTTTCCTTATAAGCTCATCTAGTTTAGATTATGTCATTGTGGAAAACTAGTATGTTTTATTGACTGGGACTTTTACTGCCAGATATAGCTGATAAACATCTACTTCATTGCAGTGGAAAAGGAAAAAAAAAATTGGGGGGTTTTTTGGTTTATTTTTTTCCTTTTAGGGAGTACACATTCTCACTACCCTCTCAAGAAGTGCTGCAAGTAGTTTCCAACTCTTTTTGTCTGCCTCTATAATAAGATCAATTAAATGGGCACCTTTTGCCTCCTGCCTTACTACGCTGTCTTCTGTTCTTTTACTTTCTACCACTTTTCTTCCTATCAACAGAAGCTAGCGAAATCTTCCTGAATTTCTTTCAACTAAACTAGGAATAAAATGTTGTCTTTCATCCTTGTTGGCCCGTTTTTTTTTAGTTCCCCACCTACCCCTTCCATTCTGACAAAGGATCTATGAATAGTGAATATGTCCAGCAAAAGAAGTATCTTTCTTCTTTCGGGGGAATAGCACAAGACATATACTGTTGCCTATTTTAGTGGTAAAATAAACATTTGTGCCCAGGCATTATATCTGTAGACAGTAAAGACTTCAGAATCATATTTGTACGCTACAGCTCTCCTCAGTACAATGATAGTCTTTGTAAGACTTCTTCTAAAATGTCTCCTTTTCTAAATTTTTACTTTTTCAAGCTATGGGATTTCCATGATTTCCTCTGGGAAACAGCTCCTATCTTAATGGATACTGCTCTTTTTCCCCATTTAAATGTAGTCTTTTTGACTGCATATCATTACTATTAGTTTATGTTCTCTTGTCATCTTAATAATTTCCTTCTTCCTATTATTGCTGTCAAGAAAAGTCAGAGGTTAAGAAGCCATGAACTACTTGCAGCACTTCAGGTAACCTAAATTGTGCCTAGTTCTCAAATTATAGCTTCTAATTACTGGTTGATTTTAAAAGCAGTATCTTGGATTTTCTGGAGTGACTAGCACAGGGTAAGGTATGACTGGGGAGGCCAAAACCTTGGAGAAAATCATGCTATAGGATTCAGTGTCCTAAATCCAAATTCAAATTAGAAAATTTGGCTAAGAGACATTCTAAGAATAGTTTATTCATGTTGATGTATAGGTATTAAAATCCTCTGCAGTTATCTTGGCTGTTTTCTACCAAGTAAAGGTCTTGAATTCAAAAAGCTGCTATGGGCAAGTGGGCCAATTCTGTCCTTAACCCATGAAGCCTCACCCTGGCAACAGTGGATTCCATAAATGTAAGTAAGAGCAAACCCACCCTTCAGACTGCAGAAAGTCTTGCTACTGCTACTCATATTCTGTTTAAGTGTTTCCAAGTCTGTTGTACTCTTTAGGTCAAGGCAAGGACTTTCCATGTTTGTGGCTTTGGGATGGTTCATAAAGAAGTGGAAAATGTCATAAAGTCCACTAATTTCAGTTGAACTACAGTCTTGATTTATAGGCAGCCATGATTTATAAGCTGTTGACCTTTCTGAGTGGGAAATTCTGTCTCAAGTATGTGAAGCTGGAAAATAACAAAGCTGTGAAATCAAGACCTGAAATAAAACTTCATCCTTCTAACCTCTTACAGAGAACAACATAATTCCAATTAAATATCTCTGAAGAACTAAGAAGAACTGTTTAGATTTTTGAGTGTCTTCTAATTGTGTTTTCTCTTCCTCTGGGAGAATTCCAATTGAATGAGAGCCTTGTGAGAAAGCTCAAGAAGGGGATCGCTTTAACCGTGTTATAACTGCATTGAACATCTGAAGATCTCATTTTGTTGCATTGCATCCCCTATAAAAGCTTGTGTTTAAGGATATCGGGGCTGAGCCTTAATTTCCCAGGATGAGAGCTCTGAGATAAAACAAGTATTTGGGGAAAGCAAGACAAAAGTCATTTATCTCTCAGATTGGCCCCATTTGCCTTGCTCCTGCTGCTATGAGAAGCGTTCTTCACACCAGGTTTTCTCAGGAGATTATCCACAAAGAGGGAAAAGTGGTTCCCACAGTGCCAGAAGTCACAGCATCCAGCAAGCATTAACATAACCCATTCTGAGGCCTGTTGGGTTGCATATCTTGGGAATACTATGATGGTGAGAAGTAGGTTGGAAGGAAGGAGAGGGAGTTTTAAGACCATTTTTCTTAATGGACAATTCCTTTTCTTGTGAATGTGTGTGTATATATGTAGGATGTAATGTCATTTGTGCTAACACTTACCTTCTTAATCACAACAGAGGCCTGCTGCTAGGAGCCAGGAATTTGCCTGTGTGAACACTATAGGCAAGCTACTGGAGCAGCGCTCTGTGAACAGCCTGCTGCCAGGGCTGCTGCTGCTGGAAATGATGCCCAGAAAGCTCTGGGCAGAGGTTTTCCACCTCTGCTCATAAAAAGGCTGTTGCTAGGCTTATGTTTACTATTCAGGTACTCACAGTTGTACTGAAATTCTTAAAATCATGCACACGCATGAAAATTGAAATCCAGTGTCTTGGTTGCTTCTTCTGTGAGCTCACAAGAGCTGAGGTATCTAACTTGTTTGGCATAATTCAGAGGTTATGAAAAAGGCTCATGGCTTGCACAGGAAGAGAAAGATGTGATGTATAGAAAAAGGCTAATAAGGCCTAAGAGCTTGCTGCTCAGCATGGAGTTCAACAGCCTGAGAAGGTTCACAGCATTGAGCTTAAGACACGAGCTCTGTATTCTGTATTGCAGTGCAATTGCTTGAGTACTTCATACCTTTATTCCCTTGAAGTCTGCTTCTTGTTTCAAACATGCTCTGATAGCTGGGGGCATTTAACCTTTATTTGCTCAAACCTTGCTGCTTAGATTTTCTAGTTTGAATCGTTATGGGGTGACAATTACTCCCCACAAAGATGCCCTAAATTGGGTCTTGAATTGTACCAACTGTAGCTGGTGCCATCTGACAGCTCCAGCATGAAACTCTCCTGAGTCCCATTCATTGAGGAACTGGCCCCGGACACTACTGCTTCCAGCCAGGCTAAACTAAGGTTATGATGCACACCCTAATGAGAGGCAATAACTGCAATCCTTCATTTCCACATCTTCCTTCCATCTCTTAAAAGTGTGCTCTTGGACGCTTCTTTTTTTTTATTCAGAGACATTCTACAGAATAGTTGACAGGTGTAAGTTAAAAAGTGATTTCTGCAAGCAGTGCAGCAATGCTATCTCAGTGATGTTAAGAGAGAGGATTACTAGTGCCAAGATGCATCTGTGATCTGTCTTATATATGTCTATGAATATGAGATTTCTTTGCTTTGTATTCCTCATTTGAGAAACAGAAATTGAATTACTCCAAAGGCATCTGATGCTGCAGTGACTCTATAGAAAACTTGGAACTTCCTTCTGACGGTTGATTCCAAAGATCTTACTATCTGAGTGCTCCGCTGCAATTTCCACTATGCTTTATAGTTGCAATCTTGTTGCACTTACTACCATATCTTTGCATTTTCTTCTTGTAGCAATGCTGTGTTGACCCTGGGAATCTTGCCCAAGCCCTGAGGTAGCTGAATGGAGTATGCAATAAGGTTGTGAATATCAATAACGTTAATATTCATGCAGATGCTCATTTGGTCTCAGGCAGTGCAGAGAGGTTCCCACCACCTGCTCTGCAGAATTATGTTTGCTTATTGATGCTGACTCTTGTTTGCGAGTCTCAGCTGTTTTCTGGTGCCAGCTATAAAGCTGATGCTTACACTGTTCTTCTGCTTAAAGAAATGATCATTAACAATACTTAAGATTCATAGTGCTCTATTGTAAACCTTGATAGGTTCAGAGGTAATTTTCACTACCTATTAACGTCAGGAATAAATCTGATGAGTTCATTAACTGGATTTATGCAATTTGTTGCTGCTGACAAGAAAAATACTAAGGCTTTAGTTAATGCCTCTTTTTCAGGGTACAGAACAGGCTGAGCTTTTGATTTGCCAATTTGAACTTCCAAAACACTGCACATATATATCAAAATATATATATATCAAGTTTGCCTGAGTGTGGAAGATGTGCTCTTAATGAATGTTAACAACATCATTCTGTGTATGTGTGGTTTGACTTTGTGATAGGGTAGAGAAGGCCTTGTTCTGACTCCTAGCAGTAGATGCCAGATGCTTGCTAGAGGAGCCCTGAGAAGCTTCAGTCTCCATTCTGATACCTCAGGGCATTTAACAATTCCAAAACAAAACTGCTACTGAGAGCAGAATGATGCCCAGCAGTGCAGGATATGTGCAGGCTGGTTATGGAGCAGATGTGCAGGGAAGGTGTCCTGCAAGAACTCATAGAAAAGACCAAGCCACGCTTTCCTCAGAGGTACAGTGCAAAAGAACAAGGAGCAATGTTCTCAAGCTACAGAAGAGGAAACTTTAAGAGGATAGAAGGGGAAAAAAAACCCACTGAAGCTGGTCAAGGATCTCCATCCTTGAAAGTATTTATATCTCAGCTAGCAAGGGCTGTGGGGAATCTGGTCTAGTTTTGAAAATAGTCCTGCTCTGAGCAGAGAATTGGGCTGGAGAGTTCCCAGTGTCCCTTCCAACCTCAATTTTAATATAAGTTTTATGTCTGCTTAAACATATTCTTGGCATTCTTAAGTCTTGATTTTTCTGGCCTTCCACAGAATAATGTACATGATATACATCTGGATGATATTAGAATTCCATCTCTAGCAGCAACAGTGGTGCACCAGCTATAGTAAATTGAAGGAAAATCATAAGAGAAATCTCTGCCCAGGATAGTTTAGTTAGTTTAAAGAAGAGGTCTTGTCCTTCAGCTACATACTTTTTTCTTCCTGCAATGTTGTGTTTGTTGGGCCTGACTTTGAACTTGCAATTCCTAAGGCAATTAACCAGCCTTTTGAGTTGTCCTTGTTGTGTATGCCCAGTGAGGAATGATAAAGGACGATGGCTTGAAATGTAATTTACTGACTTACATTAGCTTCAGGCCTGTTTCTCTCTAAACTTAATACCCTTAGTAGGGTAAGGAGGCAACAAGCGGTTGAAACTAAAGGCCATTTTATGTGGCCTCATCAGAGGATTATATTGAAAGAACATGTACTTGACGTGAAAATAAAACAGTAATTAGAGGATTTTTCTCTGCAAAGTACCAAATGTTCCATGTGAACTAATGCATATTTTCATATGTGATTTTTCATAAACAGCTCATGACTAGAGGCTTGAACAGAATTCAACAGTATGGAAAATAGGACAACAAGCATTGGTTTATTTAAAAAAGTCAGTGCAAAGGAGCTGGACTGATACTTCATTTGAAGAATTTAGTAGGGGAAAAACACTCAGTGAATTATTTCCAAACCATTTTGAAAAGGAAAGATGGTTCCAATTTTTTTAATTAAAAATATATTTTTCACTAAGAGTTGCCAGTGCTTGTGGTTTTCCATATGTGATTTGTTTTTTGGAAACAGCTTTTTTAATAAATTTTCAATCACTTGCTATCCTAAAGTTTTCTCAAGAATACAAATTTTGTGCATTTAATAAAGCACTAATAAAGCAATCTATTGAACTAAAATGTTTGTTTACCTATAGTATCTGACAACAGAACTTCCCTGGGTAAAATTTCAGTGTGATTTATCCCATAAGCTTCAGTAAATATTGCTGCAGCTGTGTGCTTTAGGCCACTGAACAGAAAGGAGACATTAATAGTATCCTTTAACATGACCAAGACACATATTTACTAGATTACAGTAATCAAATAGTGTACATCCTTTGGAAAAAAAAATTAAAATAGAAACAGGATTGTCAAAAATGCTTCTGTAGAGCATTATGCACTAGATATTTTCCTAAAAGACCTTGTCATTCTTTATACCAGTTGTCACACTGTCAATGCTAAGATTTGATAAATGTGCAAGAAAACAGGTAGAAAATATAGCAGATGGAAAACCTATGCTTAGGTAAGGGGGTTTGGGTTCTTTTTTGGCCATGGATAAGAGTGAGTGAGGGTTTCAGAGTGGAATGAATGTTAATATGACTGCATATGCTTGTTCACTTCCAGAGCATGTGGTTAAAATAGGACTGATCAGATCCTTTTTCAGGAGTTAACTGAATCGAACCTGTGGATTTGATATAGCTGTGTCTTTGGCAATTTCTGTCATAGTCTCACTTGGGAAGGTGATATCTCAAGTTGAATATTATGAAAAATTTCCTCTCAGAAAGAGTAGTGAGATATTGGATCAGGCTGCCCAGAGAGGTGGTGGAGTCACTGTCTCTGGAGGTCTTCAAGAAACATAGTTGTGGTGGTACTGAGTGACATGGTTAGCGGGCATGGTGGTGATGGGTTGATGGTTGGTCTAGGTGATCTTAGAGGTCTTTTTTCAACCGGAATGATTCTCTGATTCTATAAAGTGTTTCTGCCACCTTTAAGCTTGCTCTTTCTTGTGCTTGTAGCGCTTTTCCTTCATCTGCAGATAAAACTGTGGTGGCTGTAAGCAAGAGGAACAGATTAAAACATCTGGCATATTGAGCAATGATCAGCATCTTTAAAACATAACGTCTGCATATTTAATAACTTTCTGGCTTTACCATAGTGTAAGCACATCAGTTTGTTTGGTTTTTTTGCTGAGCATTTTGCCTGGTTTTTCTCATGTCATTACTGTAGCAATGCGAACTTTCTCTTCAAATAAGTTAAGCACTTCGAATAATTCTTTGCTTCTTTACTACTATGAGTTTCAAAAGAAAATCAAGAAAACACTAGTCGCTGTCTTTTTTGTACCTGTGACATGGTGATTGTGATTAAAGAAAATAGTTTCTAGATCATTATCTGGCAATTGGTGGCTGGATGCTTACTGGAGAAAGAGTGGCTTAGATGGTGAGACTCTGTAGGTATGCATTGTGTGGTATTGTCTACTGGAGGCAAGCAGTTAGGGAGATCAAATACACTTCAAATCATGCTTGCAAGAAATCTTAATGTCATTGGGACTTAAAGCTGCATGCTCGTGCAAGGCCATAAGGTACAAATTTGATAAGTCTGATTCTGCTGTAATTTATGGCTCTGCACCACTGACATCCTAGGGGAAAATGAAATACACATTGGCATGAACAAGGACAGAATCAGTTCCTATATCTGTCCCCAAAGGACTTGCTATTGTGTATCTTAAAACTTTCCCGATTAATTAAGCCTCTTGTGGCCTCTCTGTATGTACTTTATATAGAAAAAGTTAAACACTTTTGTTCAGAAACTCTCCCTCTGAACTGCGATGAAGTACTCACCTGGGCTAGAACTATGAATGCTTCTGGTGGTATTCACATTTCCTGACATTTGTCATTTAAAATTTAGATAAGTAACTAAGGCTTCCTCCGTCGTGAAAGAGGAAAGGCTTCCACACAAGGAACTACTGAGTAACTTAGTATTCTTCAACTTGGAAAATAGGACAGCTAATTCATCTTGAGACAGCTGATTAATATGAGAGTAAATATATAAAAATTGCAGATTGCATGAATGTGTGTGATCATTTGGTGTCTTCTAATGTGATCTAGGGAGTATCAAATGAAAATGCTGTGTGATTTCTTCAGAAGAAACAAGAAGGTGGGTCTTGTCAACATGTGACATTAGCTATGCAATTCCTTGTCACAGCAGTCACTGTGGCTAAAACTTAGCATGGGTTCAAGAAGAAGATACACTTAAAGGAGGAGAAATTTTAAGTTATATCTCCTACGGAAAAAAATATATGTAGTTGCAAAATTGCCGAAGGTTCAAACAGTATTTCAGAGAGCAGCATGTGTAAGTTCCTTGTGTTTTATACTCAGAGCATTTGCTTTTGGTTACTGTGGCAAATATAGTGGGCTGTGTGAGCTATTGGTCCAGTGTAGTATGGCTGTTCTTAGTCAAAGGAGAGAGAGAAAGAAGTCTTACTCAATTTAAATACCAACCTTGGGCTGAGTAGAGTCAGCCTCTAGCAATACTTTGTAACTTCAACAGGATATATTTGTCATATGTTTTTTTTCCTGGTAATAAATTGGAAGGATGTGTGTGT
>NC_034410.1:66614115-66694295 GCF_002078875.1 Numida meleagris | reverse complement strand
TCAGGGAAGCAAAAAAAAAAAATATATATATAAAAAAAAACTTAGATTAGAAAGCTAACTTGATTTTTAGGAGACAAAGATTTGACCTGTGATGATGGATGCAGCTTGTTGTTTTTACTGTGTATGTTCTGGTAGCCTTGTTATGAAGACAAGAGTCAAAGATATCATCTCCTTTTTCTCAGGTAAAGTAGATGGAATGTAGGCAAACATGTGATTGAATTTGCCTTTCCAGGTGTATGTTAAATCATTTAAGCTGTTTGCTTATAGAAAGAGGTATTTATTCATGCTTTATTTATGTTTGTACAATATAATAAATAACAAATGTATTTCAAATGACTTCATAAGGTCTGATGATAAGAAGATGAAACAAGTGAAATTCAGAACAAAAAGTACAGATTTCTTAGGAGGGATAGCTAAACAAAGAAATGACTAACCTAGGCACTAGATCCTCTACTAAATAAATCTTAGGATAAAGATATCTTTGAAAAAGAAGGTGTTGCTACTCAACTGAAAGTTAGATATTTGTAGCTTTTTAAAAGCAGACGTCTTGTACGATTGCAAGAGACTCTGGCATTTTTAAGATGGTTCTTTGCCTTTAAAAATCTATGAAATTAGTTATAAGAGCTAATGGTGGTTTCACACTGATAGACAGCTAAACTCAATCACGGCTGTTTTACAAATCCCCCTCTCACTAAAGGAAGAGGGGGAGAAAATGTGGTGGAAAAGTGGGCCAAAGTGTTGAAATAATGTCAGGTGTTGCCTCACCAGTTACCATCATGGGCAAAACAAACTCAGTGTAGGGAGAGACTGATATGAATTATTGCCTATTACTAACAGACTAGAGCATTGAGGAACTAAAAGCAAACTAAAAACCCCCACCTTTCCACCCACTCTATTCTACCTCCTCTCCCCAAGCAGCTGAGTGGAATGAGGCCATAAAGTTTCTTCTCTGCTGCTACTTCTTCCTCACTATTTTCTCCTGCTCCAGCATAGGGTCCTCCCCTGGGATGCTGTCCTTCCCAAACTGGTCCTGCGTGGGCTTTCCAAAGGCTACAGCTCTCCAAGCACTGTTCCAGCATCACTCCAAACCACAGGGCCCACCTGTGTGCTGCTCCAGCACAGGTCCCCTTGGGGAGCAGCTCCCCCAGCCCTCTTGCAGGGGGACAGCCTGCTTCTCCGTGGACCTCTCCTGCACTTCAGCAAAATTCTGCTCTATGACTGGAGCACCTCCTGCACTCTTCCTGCACTGAACTTCATGCCTGCAGGGCTGCTTCTCTCTCATCATCTCACTCCTCTCTCCCAGCTCTTGTTGCACAGCAATTTTTCCATTCCTTAAATCTGCTCTCCCAGAGGCACAACCCTCATCTCTTATGAGTCAGCTCTGGCCAGCAGCAGGTTCTTTTTGGAACCATCTGGAACTTGTTCTTATCTCACATAGGGCAGTTGCTGGGCCTTGCTTACAGAGGCCACTCCAATAGCCTCCTAGTTCCAAACACTTGCTGTGTAAACACTACACAATTAGTTTCAGTTTTTAGGAAGGAAGTGGAGGCACAAGAAGATCACGTGATATATCCGAGCTGGGATGGTGAATAGCCATCCTGATAGCCAACTTAGTACTTCGATGAATAGACCAGGCACCCTCCTCATGAAGATCTTTACAATTCTCTAAGTAGCTCTACAGTAAAGACTTGATTAAAAAACTTACACTTGGCTCCTCAGAGTGTAAGCAAGCATAACTGTCATCAGTGGAAATGCACAGATTTGTACCAGAGAACTAATTTATAAAATCTGTCAAGGATAGTGTGGAAAAAGGAGGCATACTTTTAAATCTTGTAATTGTTTCCTGTGTTAATTTGTAAGAAAGGGATGCACACAAGTAATCTAGCACTGAGCTGAGACAGCATTATCTCAGATTTTGTTAGCTAATCTCCCATCTGTAAAACGTGCTTTGTTTGAATTATCTGCAGGGCACATGTTTCTCTGTGAATTTGTTTTTTTGGGGTAATGAGAATATATTCAAGGAAATTAATTTGCAAGTAGATACAGTTACTGCTGGATGAATGGATTCTCTTTGGCACTTGAGTTGTAGTGCTGCTGGTATCTGGATTGCTGGCATGTGCAGGAGTCTTTAAACTGCTTGCCAGAACTCTTCCTATGGTGTTCTAAGGAAATGTATGTGACAACTTTGTAGTTTGAAGGGTGGATGGGAAACTTCTGCCAGTCACTTGAGAGCTTAACTCAAACTAGTTAGAAGGGAGAAAAGTCACACACTAACATGTTTCTTCTAATGCAACAGCAGGCAGTAGCATAGACGTGGCTGATAGAAACGACTTGTTCTCATCACACTTCTCCTATTTAAATTTTCTTTTTGGTCCTGCTGTGGAAATGCATGGTAGAGATGTTTATGACCCTGATGGTTTCATTTGACAGTATCTGCTAAGGTATGTTTTGTTTCATGTTTATACTTGAGCCAAACTGGATACTTGTGCATCCCTCACAGCTGCAGCTTAACGCAGACAGTCACTAGGCTTTTTGCTGCCTGTAGGAAGGAGTAAAAAACCACCTCAGGTTCTCTGATATTTACAGAGCTTTGAAGTGTCTACAACGTAAAAATCAGAGATGGAATGGGAAAAAAAGTAAAAGGGGCAGTCCATGGTAGCATGTAATGCAAAGAATCAGATTAAAAGCCAACTTAAAAGAAATGAAGGATTAGATACATTCACGACCAAAAAAGTGACTCTAAAAACATTGCATCTTGAAAATGCTCTCTTCTGTTTCTTCAGGCTTTATCTGTTCATTTTACTGGCCTATCTTTTTGGTCATTGCTGTATTGGCAGAGAAGTAGAGATTGGGAAGTTCATTCCTATTTTTAGCTCTGTAGAAGTATTCCTGATACAAAAGGAACAGCATCAAAGCTTTGAATTCTCTCAGAAGGCTCTTGTTCCCATTTAGGGCTCAGCTTTTAATGGTGATATGCTTGAGAAAAGCTTATTTCAGAATAAGTGCCCTGTTACAGAGTTAGGGACAGGATTCCTGATGCCCGAACGGGTGAGGTGGATTTAAAAAGGTACCTAGTATAAGCTAATTATCCAACTCCTTCTGTAGTTGCATTAGAGAGAAAGCCATCTCCATTTTTACCACTGTCTCGCCTCGTTCCCTGGTTTGTTTCACCCAGTGAGAAGACAGTGACTACAGTGCACTTCACTGTCACAGATTGCTTTGTTGCACCTGATCTATTGAATGTATTCTGAGTGAGCTGTTGAACATATTATCTATAATCACAGATTCTAAGTAAACCATGTATTAGCCTATGGCTAATCAGTATTCCAGGGGGTAGGTAAGGGTAAATTAGGTTGAGTAAGGTTATGTAAATTCCAGGGAAGGTAAAAATAGGCTAGGAGAGGTTGACAAGGCAGGACTTATAACATGTCTGTCATGGGATAGGATCTGGGGGAGGCAGAGGGGAGAGCATTTTGTGCTGGAGGGGTCTCAGGCTGACTGAGGGGAGCTCCAAAGCTGTCATCCTGCATCCTGACTATACCCTTCTTACATGTGGTTTGTCGTGATAAGGAAGGGGGAGCCAAACAGTTACAAGATATGCAGGCTACCATATAAGCAAGGGTATGAAAAACACATGACTTTGCAGAAAAGCAGGGAAACTTCTGTTCATTCCTTAAGACCTTGTTTTCAATTCCCAAAAACATGAGGAATTGTTTATATGTTAATCATCACACAGTTTTTCGGTCTCCATGTTTTTGCCGAAGGTGGTGCTTTCTCTTTTCATCAAAAACTTCTGGTCATAGCTCAGGCCTTTGACATGAGTACTAGGCCGCACATGGTCAGATAAGGTGAGGGGAGTGACAGAGGCATAGAGCTATGGCTTTATTTAGCATGCACTGCTAGGGGCCCTTATCATTGATCAGAGGATGGCTATTGGACTTATGTCCTGTCCCATTCTTTAGTCTTGCACAACCTCTCCCCTTTTTAGCAGGCAATGCTTGGGCCATACTCCACAACAACCTTAAGTGTCTCAGTTAATGAGATGATGGTCTTCCAGAAAGTGCCTGTATCTAGCTTTTGGTAATAACAGGAGGCTTAATGCTAAGGTGGTG
Source organism: Numida meleagris (assembly GCF_002078875.1). Classification (NCBI taxonomy): domain Eukaryota; kingdom Metazoa; phylum Chordata; class Aves; order Galliformes; family Numididae; genus Numida; species Numida meleagris. The sequence continues at coordinate 66,690,183 of NC_034410.1, read as the reverse complement.
GATGAGATGGGGAGATCTCATGTAATCTTCATGTTGAGGTCCAGAGACATTGGGAAGAATTGTCAAGTAAGACAGATTTCACTGTACTAATAAGCAAAAGTTTAAGATGGGAAGACTATATGGAGCTGCTATTGAAATCTGAAAAAACTATTAAAACAGATTCCTCAAGATTCTAATGGTGACAAGTCCTCTGTACTGGAAACTCATACAGATAAGATGTAGAATACATTCAACTTTTTGGTTTTGTAAATATATACATAAGTAAGTATTTGTTTGTTTTTCCTGTAGTTGTCTGAAGGTAAAGGACAAACATTCATCTAAAGCTTAAAAAAAACCCTACTTTACCAAAAGGCGTGTTTTTCTGTTTGATTGGATCAACTGACCTTACTACCTCTTGCAGGGTCCAATTCTCAACTTGTATAAATCAAAATACTTCTGAATACTTGTCTTTTCCCCTACATTTTTCAGTCTTTTAGTCTCATACTCATACTGAAAAAGATAGAATAACATCTAATGTCCTTGAGAGATTTAAGGACTTACCTTTGGCTAAATCTAAAGAAAACTGTATTCTAGGAGATGCAGTTACAATATCTTTATCCCTGCAAAACAATTAAACCATGACTCTATTTCTGTGGGATAGATGGGACCTAAATTCTGTCTTCAACCATGCTAAAGCCTCTTTATTCAAGTGTGTAACATGGTTTGGGAATATGATTGAGCCTTTCTGCATAGTGAAAAGGATTGTCCTTTAGTTGTATTCAGGTCGTGTTTGATGCTGGCCACTCTACAAAGTCTGTGACCTTCATGGAAATATAGTAGTGGGGCAGAGATCTCCTTTGACAAAAATTCTTTTTACTGTCATGGTTTAATTGCAAGGGTCACTTTGTTTGCTGATAAACATAAAGGCAAATGAGGAACCAATGGTGCTGTGCTGTATGTGAGCTGACAATGAGCATAGCTCCTTGCATTGAGTCTATAAAGGTCATGTAGTGTCACATGGATGATGAAATTCAGGGACAAGCAAAAAGCTTGTAAATGTGTATCTAGTTAAATAAAAAAAGTTTGCACAATCATCTGCAGAGGAAATGGATGTGGTTTAGACCATTCAGGGTGAAATGCAACCTTCTATCTTGTAAGAGGAAGACTTTTTGAATTAAGATCATACTAAAGAGTTTGAGGGCAAATTTTGTGATGCTAAAACCTTTCATGAAGATAGATGTTATTTTTTTAATTGTTCAGGAGGGTGAGAAATATTTCAGGTACAACAGGAAATGAAAAAACACTTGATATTTTCTATACAAATAGTTTCGCACTTTAAAAGCTTTATGTTCTCCTTCAGTTCTATTAGAAAACTTCCAAGTGTGTTTTTAATGGTAAATATAAAAGAGAAGAATTATTGCATCAGAACAAAATCTTTCATAAACTTAACTGTAAAATTCCCAGTCGTGCTAAAGAAAATTATTTAAATTAAACTTCATTTCAGTAAACTGAAAATGAATTTACTACAATTAATAATAGCTGTAGCTCTTGTTTGAAGCACTCCTAGCCATCTTGACTGACCTCTCAGATTACATGCTTAAAACTCTGCAGTGTTGCATGAGGTCCTGTTTTTGAAGAAGGTAGACCCTACAGAAGTTACCTTCTTAAGAAAGCAGTGCCATAGAAAATGGAACAACTTGTTTGGAACTGTGACTTATCTAGCTTGATAACACATTTCTTGGGACTTTCTAAGCCCAAACAACTCAAGATTCTGGTGGATCAGGTGGCACCTTAAGATTCACCAGGTCTTTCCACCTTGGTTTTGGCACATACTTTTATTTATGCATATTCGTTTATCACAGGTACACACAAGAAATATCATTTCACTGAATGGAGAAGAAATGGGTAATGATCTTCAGTCCTTTCCACGCACAATTTATAGCCTCCTGTGTCTTTATTCTTAAGCAAAGAAAAAGCAAAACTAAATGTACAATGCTACATCACTAAGATTATCTTAATGTTATCTGACAACCTGCCAAAAGGCAAGGAAGAGGGACAGGACAACATAATGCAAAACTGCACAACAGCAAATGCTGATCTGCCAAAAATACGTTTAGCCCTTCTGGGAAATGGTTTGGATTAGCACAAAAGTGATGCTGTTGTGCTTTCCATGAGTTATCTCCAGAGGGATGGTGGGATTTGTATGTGACGAAGTAGCCTCAGATTTAGCCAGAAAAGGAAAAAGATGTAGAAGGCTTGGCTGAAGTACTGGAAATTTAAGAAGGTCCCTGTAAAAATGAATCAGTCTAATCTCTTTGTTCTGTTCCCTAATTTGACAAATAAAATACATTTTACTGAAGTACTGAAAATATAGGAGGAAAATTGGAGGGGAATATTAATTAAGCTACATATGTTAGTCTCTGAGTATCATGATAAAAAAGAAGTCTTGCTGTGTTTTATTTAATGGGAAAGGATTTTTAGCAGAACAAGTTCATCCATTTCATCGTAAATATTTTTGCCAGTGCAAGACAGATTGGTATGAATAGTAACCCAGTTTCTTACTCTGTAATGTGCCAGGCTGAGCAAGGACTGGGATAAGCTGAACAAAGAAGACCCCAGTGGTTGGTCTCACCCATGTGAAGTTGGTCACTCTTGCTCAGTGGTCTCACTAGCCCTGTGTTCTGTCTCTTTTCTCAGCTCTCCACTTGTTCTGTACTCAGTACCCAGCAGTCAAAAGAATCTGTGGGAATGCCCCAACAGTCACAGGCCTTTCCCTAGCTTCCACTTTCCCCTGGAAAAGCATGAAGCAAGTAAGAAAAGACTTGTGTAGTGATAGAGGTTACACTACAGTGAATGTATCTACTCCTGCTTCCGGGAAGCAGAATGCCAAATGGAGCTGGCTGCTTTTGAGGTGAATGCAATACATTTCTGCAAAACACCTTCTTGCTATCACTCTTCATCCTGAAGCATACACTCAGGCTCACATGCAACTATTAAAGTAGATCTTAAAAAAAAAAAACCACAAACTAGAATAATCAAGCTTAATCAAGCTATTTATTTCTTCTTTAGGCTGTGATAGTAAGAGAGAAGAGGAATTTCATTATGTTCGTTCTTTTTTAATGGAAGTACTGGGAACAGCAAAGAATGGAGCTATTTACAATCTTAAATAAATGTTTGGCTGTGTAAAGTAGTAATTGGTAAAAGACGAGACTATAAAGGGTAATGAATGGGAGAAAGTGATGGGAGAAGAAAGCCTGGAGTACTGTGAGCAGAGAGTGATGTTTTGGGACCCTCTTGGAACACTAGAATAAGGAAGAGGAATGGTAGTGGAAAGCAGGGAGAGAGAAAGATAATGAGAATATGGGAGGTGGGAAGGTAGTTAAACCTACTCAGGGCAGCAAGAAGTAGAAGAGATTGAGAATGGGAAATGAGACTGAAAAGCTGTCTCTGATGTATGGCAGGGGGAGTGCGTAAGAGCCTGAGAGGGTTAGAATGAGGAAAACAAGATGATTACATGGTTTTTTTTCTGACACAGTTGAATGGCAAACATAAATCATTTTGATAATATGTATGCTTGTGTTAAATAAAGTAAGGCATTCCTTATCTTTTAAAGATTTTCTCCACAGTCTGATCCCCCTTTTAGGGCTATAAGGGGTAATAGACACTTCATGGATGACTCCATCTCTTTACCTCTTCCTGCTGCTCAGTCTGATGATAATCTTGGTGGTTGCTTGACCAATGAGATTTCAAATGCATGTGCTACTGAAAAACACACTGCGTTATATAGGGTTGTCTGACTCTGAGAGCTTACGGGGAGGGTTTCCTCTCCCTCCATAGCCTCAATATGCAGAACAGTTCACTGCTAGATGTCTACAGCTGATATGTAGTTGAGGTAGACTACTTATGGACAAACAGTTCCTGCTTGGAACTATCACCAACTTCAAGGCACTTTCCAGAATACATGGACTGTATCTAAATTGAGATTATCTTTAATTTTGATTTTGATTCAAGAAAAAAAGCCTTCCTACTGCCAATACTGGTCCTAGTTTACTGAATCTGTATTTATAAGGTTCTGAAAGTAGACGAAGCATTCAGAGCTCTCCTGGGTGCTAGCAGAAGGCAAAGTTCATTCACATCAGATTTTTACCTCCTCTTCTCCCTTTTGGGCAGTATAATGTAAAAGCAGTGTAAACAGAAGTAAAATTAATAATAAATACCTGAAAAAAATATTTTAGCAACCTTTGTGTAACTCAAATCAGAAAAATAAAAGGGAAAAAGTAAAACAGTCTCCTGGTGTTGAAGACTTTCCAATAAAGACTTTTATGATACTAGAAGAAGGGAAAGTTATGCATCTGAAAGAGATTTAGAAGCCTAGAGAATAGTTGATCTGAAAGTAATGCCTCCTATTTATTTCCACAGGAACTACAACAGAGACAAAGTGCACAATAACTCTTTCATAGAGAAAATTCTCAACCACAAAGTACTGTTTTAACATAGCTGCCACTGTTGGCTATGCATTTTTGTCAGCCATGTGCAAGAGCCTGCATGCTGCACTCATAAAAATGTGCACCAGTGGAGGTGACCTGCTGTTGCCACTGCTGAAACTCACCTCTCCCCCTCACGCTGCGCTCACAGCCACTGTTTGGTCTCCATAAACGTTCAGTGAGCCTTGAGGAATGTCAATGGGTGCAATTTCTTCCACATGGAGGAATTTAATTCCACCCTTTTGCTTCATCTGCACTTCCATGACACCTGTTAGTCGGGCTGCCCCTCTACTACCATCTGTTGCAAAGCAACAGAATCAGATGGAGTATTGTTGGGAAAGCTCAATCTCTACTGCCAATATCCACCTCTGATATTGTGGGCCAGCATAATGAAATAGGATACATTATGTTTGGAGCAGCCCTTGTATAACTGGTTGTAAAATTAGCATGAAACTATTCTCACTTGCTCTATCCTCACCTGAGAAGGGTTCACTTTTTTTATACATGAGGAATTTTCTTGGACAACATGCATGGTAGCAGCTGGAGGAGAAAGTCAAGTTGCTTGTGAGCATATTTTTCCAAACTCCTAATGGTTCCCAGATTTATGAAAAGATAGAGGAAAACTTTACTCTGTAGTGGTTGTCTAAAATTTAAGTACAAAACACACTAACCATGGTGCCTTTTAACATAAACGTTTTAGAAACACGGTTTCATTTTTGATGCTAGAAGAGCAGAGCCCTCATGTTTCTGAAGTGGGATCTCTGAGGACTGACAGCTTCATCCAAATGCAGCAGCTGCAAGTCCATAGGATTCTGCACAGTAGAGCCCATCTCCTAAACATTTTCAATTGCAGAACAGGCCAAAGCTCTTCTCTCAGACTGTGCATTTTTTTCCTTAATGCTGAGGAAAGCTTTTTATCATACTTCTCTTTTTCAGTCTCCTTTTTGCAAGGTGAACCTGCACACCCATTTCTGAATCTCGAAAGACTTGCAAATAAGGCAATAAATTCCAAGTGAGTTGACCTTTAGCCCACAGCTGTGTATGAAACTGCCTTTACAAGGCTGTGTTTCATGCAGTGTATGGGTGACCATTAATGAGGGATCTAAACTCTGTTTAATTCATTGGTAAAATGACTTGGTTGATGGAGGCAATATTTTATTGCTGATTTCTCCCAATCGCAAATTCCCGTTTGCTTATTGATCATTGGATTCTTGAGGGTGCCTGTAAGTCACTCATTTAGTGCCAATTCTTTCAAAGTACTAAATGAGAATTTCTGAGTGCTACAACTCTCATTTAATTGAGAAGAAACAACTGTTACATCCTGAAAAAGGCTACGAAGAAGATTCAGAATTTTCTTAGTAAGTTGGTGATATTTTGGGCTATATGGCTAACTCTGCTCTTTAGCATTTGAATATGAAATGCATATTATCATTACATCAGAAATCTTGTCCATTTATCCCTGTTCCAGCAACCTTTGAATCAGTAAGCATGTCTAACTCCTCTGTGTGTTCAGACAATGTCTCAACTTCATAACTTGGTTTCCCTTACCTTCCTCTTGGATGTTTATATTTTCTATACTTTTCTCTGTTTAAAAACCCTCATCCTTGTAGTTTATTCATAAGTGTTCACAATTTTTAACGGAATAAATTAGAACCCTGTCATGGTTTTTTGATTTTCGGTTATTGGTATTCCACATCATAACATCATGTAGTGGATGTACCTGGTTCTCAGAAGAGAAGGACTACTACAGTCCCCACGGTATTTCTCTCCTCTGTTACCATTTCCCAGCCAGAGGGAAAAGATAAAAGCTTGCAGATCACAAGACCTCATCCCTTTTTCCGCCGTCTCTCATCTTGGCAGCACCTTGCTCTCCAGACGTCTAATTGCCGGTAGTAGAGTAAGGCCTACCTTGATTTTGGGACATTCTCTCTCTCTGTATTGGATTTATCAGCTTAAGTTGTAATTATATTGTATTATAGTGTGTTGTTTTGCATTCCAATATCTTATTTAGTAAATTAGTTTGTTTCTCCTCAGATTGTTGCCGCTGTTCTTTGCTCTCAGGGCCATCTCCTTACCCTTTTCCCCTTTTCCTGGGGCGTGGGCTCGTGGGTCCCCTGTCCCATTTGTCACGGAACCGAGCCAAACGCCTGTAAACCGTTGACAAACCCATATGCCAAATACTACATCCCTCAGTGCCACATTTCTTGAACACCTCCAGGATTGGTGACTCCACCACCTCCCTGGGCAGCCTGTTCTAATGTAGTCACACCTCACTACAAAGCATTTTACAGGCATAAAATTATGCTAAAGCGATGTTACTATTGTAAAGTCACACACTCGGGATTGAGGAGGTACCAAAAATAACATTCCCTATGTCTTTACTTAGTCTTGCAAACCAACTGCTATATGGAGTGAAATACTTTCAAAGCATTGTTACCAAGCAGAGTTTCCATAGGACTCCTGCTTCACTTGCGTATAGCCTGCAGTGTACCCTGGAAATGGGCTGGAACTTAACAGTGGAATTGTCTCTTCTCTCAGTCTCCTTGCTCGTTTGCTGTGGGAAATCAGAGTTATGAGATGAGTGAAATAGAGGAGCAAAGAAAGAGGAAGTAATCTTGTGATCAAGGAAGATGAAGGGCACAATGAGATTTGAATCATACAAGTAGTCCTTCCTGCTTCTTCCCCAGGTTCTCAGTATGACATTTGGCAAGTCACTGGGGTTATTTGTCTCTCTTGATATGTTTATCGTTTTTGGGGGATGATGTTGTTTTAAATTCCTGTCCTGAAATCTTATCAGTAGAAGAGATAATCATTTATAGCTGCTATCTAGCTAAATAGGAGTTAGCACAACAGTGGCCCCCTTCTTACTTTGATCTTGTTGAGTCTCCTGTTCCCACTTACAAAATACTGCTCTGTGCTCACAGACGTGTTGACAATGAGTATTTCTGAAATACTTTAAAAAAAAAAAACTGTAGTAAAGCTGAAATAGGAAAAAAAAAAAAAAACCTAAAGAATTCATTGTTAATTTAAAATATGGGTCTTATATAGAGTAAGAGTTGCTCATTCATGATTTTGAGACCAAAGTTGGAGCACTTGCAGAATTAACGTTCTCTGAGAGAAAATATCCATTATGTCAACGTTTTTCAATTGTTTCTTAGGGAAATCATAACAATATATCCCTTCTGCTTTAAACTGCATGGTGTGGAATCCTGTCTTAAAGGACTTTGGGGCCACATATGATCTTATGCTAATAAATTAAGTAGTGCCTAAAAATGTTCTCAGACACTAAGATGCTACTGTCTGTATCATAAAACTGTGTGCGTGTGTATATATGTTCATATATATGTGTATATATGTATTTATAGACACGTCTTTGGCTTGAGCTAATTAGTACTTTTTCTGAACAATGAATTGTATCAGCCAGAGACCATCCCTAGTAGGCAGTTAGTATGTGGCTATCTTATTTAGAAGGTCAGACATGGTTGTATGCCACTCTGTGTCTACTGCTCTCAGTGATTGACCATAGCTTTGGCCCGGTTAAATTACAAGTGTTGCCATGTGAACCAACGTTGCGTACTGTATCGTCTATCTAGTAATACTGTTCAGGTTTGTTCTGTCTAAGCATGATGTGGTATTATGAGATCCAATAGAATACAGATATATGGAGTATAGCATGGCAAGTAGTACTTTTTCATGGGATGTAGATCTTGAAAAACCACTGCAGAGTAACATAGTTTAATATAGCTATTTTTTTTTTTATTCTGAGGAATGAGGAAAAAGGAAAGGAAGGCAAGTTGTTGAAAGGAGATCACACTGAAATATTTTGTTGCCAAAATACAAATGATTTGTAAGCTGAAAATATTTGAGACTTCTGATTTTCAAATAATAGTGGAATTTAAACATTTAATTATGACATAGAATGGAAAAAATAATTTTTGAAATATCAAGACTTGCAATTATTCTCCTGCAAAGATAGATCTTTTGCACAGATACATGAAGAAGGCTATATCCAATGCAATTTGGACTCCGTAAAGACCTTCCACTCTACTTTTGTTTCCCATCTGTGGTTGCAAAGTAGACATTGCTCAAAGGCGAGTATGGAATATGTAACTACCTTTCTGTACGCAGCAAAGGGCAGTGATGTTCAAGGTTATGGAGGTACTTTTCTGCATGCAACCCCAGTATTAATGAAATGTGTGAAATAAGTTTTACCAACTGGGGAAAATATCTGGTTTTATAAAATCTAGCAAGAGAGTTGTGTATGAAACCACAGCTGAAAGAGGAATTTTTCAGTGTAGTTTTTTTTTTTTGAGTAAAACAGCAGAGAAGTCTACCCACTGGTTCAAAGTTGTGCAGCAGGTTAGAAAGGGAGAAGCACAGGAAGGCATCCCTGGCTCTTACACAAATAAATTGTTGTTACTTCCTTCAGTTGTGACGTCCCTGACAAGGAAATCATGGAGTAAGCTTTCACCTTTCTTCATCTTATTAAGCCCCAAGTACTTAATCTGATACACGAAATGGTAGAAAGCCACATGTGCCTTTTGGGAAGATCTGATCAGTAAAACTGTAGTCATTTATCTTTGGACATCACACCTTATCTTCACCATTCTTATGTGCTTAGTCATTCTCATCCCTTCATGAGAGATGAGTCATTCTCATCCCTGCCTTATCTTCTATGTTATAACCTCATCTTTCTCCTTAATTTGCCCTCCAAAACGAACCTTTCCCTGAAGGAATATTTCAAGTTGGTTTTCACCATAACAGCTGTCCTTTTCCATTCTTTTCTCCATCAGTATTGCTTGAGGTGACTATCCTTTCAGGATCATAACATCCTCTCAAGACTGTCTTCCCTCCATATCTTTATTTGGGCAGTATCTTCTCCACAGCTATCACCCACATCTCAGGCTCACAACCCCCTTTGCCCATGATTTATGCAGGTCTTCACTATTTTCCTTGCTGGTAGCTGTCGTTGGTCATCTTCCTTTCTCCTGCCCTCCTCAGCAACAATCCCTGATAGGGCCCATTACATCTTTAGTTTCCTGTGGACTCCTTCTGTGGTGCCAAGTTCACATTTCTCTGCAAATCTTTCCCTGCAGACTCCGATGCCATTTTGCAAGCTCTTATCAAGCTCACCTGCCTTTTCTTGTATCTGATAGCATAATGGAAATACAATGCAACATGATATAGAGGGACATGAAAGACTGTTATCAACACACTGTAGGGTTATCTGCAGAAGTATGAAGAGGCATGTCAAGGGAAAAAAGTTATTCCTTACCAATGAGTACTTGTGCCTTCTTCCCTGATTCTGTCACCTCACTAAGTGCAACAGATGAGACATGTCGTGTGAGGCAACTGCTACATGCCCTTTTCTGTCCTGAGCTTTCCAATGCTATGGACAGAAACTAATTAGATTATAAGGTATGACTCAGACTGTTTGCTGCAAGATGTACATCCCAGACTTGGAAGTTTGCAAGTCCTGTAAAACACAATGATTTTTCTTTTGTTTTCCCTATCCAGCTAAGGGAGAGTCTGCAGGCACAGAGGCATTTGCAGGAAGCATTTATGAGTTGTTTTTACTCTTATAGCTTCTATAGGAAAAATAGCATGGGCATATATATAATTGAGAACCTTCACTGAAAGAATTTCAGTGTCAGGAAAAGGACATCTTTTCCCCCCAGTATGAATAGGCCCATTAACTTTTCAATTACTTTTTCTAAACACGTGAAAATGAATATATGCAAAGGTGACATGATGAGAGAGGAAATTATGGCTTGCTGACCAGAGGAAGACTTTTTGCTTAGTTTCGGGACAAATAACAACTCTGCATGTTAGCAGAGCATCTCACACGGTCTCTGGTACTTATGATGAAAAAAGGAGCAGTCTTATGAACCTGTGTAGGTTTGTAGATATCAGCAATTTATGCTGTCTTATGAATATTAGAGTATTAATATCTGTGCTGCTTTTACTTGTCTGTATCCTGAGGCTTTCATAACTAAGGCTATGGAAAGAAAAGATATCTTTCTACTACTCTAACTGGTATGCTTATGCAGGTTTTCAGGCATGAAAACCTCTTTGTGTTACATTCTTTTCATCTACATGTAATGAAGAATACAAGAAGAAAGTGCGTTAAGAACCACCATCCTCCATCCAAATTGAGGCTGCTAGCCCATGCACACAAATCAGGAAGTTCCACAACAAAGCAAAATTTGTACGCACCCCCTCTGCTGTGTGTGGGGACTGTGTGATGATCTGTCATCTCAGGACCTCATGCTGTTTTTCCCTCAGAACCCTGTTCATCCAAATCAGACAATGAAGATGCCCCTTGGGCCAGCAGCTGGTGATCTTATTTCTGGCATACTGAAACTGTTTTCAGTGTTTCACTTTTCCATTTCACAACATTTTAACATACTTCTCCTGCATGTTAGAACCATTTACCACATCTTCTCACACAGCCCTGTCACTCCAGGTTGGAAGAACACCAAACCTCCAACCCCTCTGAAATATCTTAAAAATGTAACCTAAATTCTAACTTACTGGTTCTGTCCAAAACCCTGGATAATTGTACTTTGGCTGCAGTTATACCTCTGAGGGAATGCCATCAGTACATTTCAGAGAGTGCTATGGAACCTTTTCTCAGCCCCAAAACTGCTTTGCCAGCTTTTTCTCCATGCTGGAAAGCCCAATAATCTCTCATTGACAATTGTCATGTAGTTCTCTTGACATTGGGGCTGAGCAACTTATATCCAATCATTCAGTGACTCATGCAGGCAGATCTGGTGCTGCTGCTTCTGACAGGTTTTGAATGTCAGCCTTCTCAGCCACATTTTTGTCTACAGGTTTGCTCTTTGGGGAACGTTGCTGCTGTAGTTATGCAGACTCTTTGGGGTGAGCATTATTCATTGGCCCCATGCTGTTCAGTAGTTTTAAATATGCTGCTTTGGGGGACTGTTTTCAGTTGCTGCACTTTCTTGTGTCAGTGCTGTGTAACTGTAGCTCAGATATTCTGCCTGGTACAGACAACGTAACCTCAGTGAGAGATGGTGGCCTGAGATCTGTCAGCAGAGACCTTGCAGAGGTCGTGCACATCAGCAAAACCCAAGCTGCCACTCAGAGCCACAGCAATACTTATCCTGATTATGCATTATCATCCACTCCATCCTTAAGGGATGTGAGTGTATTTTCAAGTATTTATCAATTAAGTCTCAAAATACCTTATTGAGGTACTGCAAATTAGGTGATAAAGGGATCAATTTACCTAATGCTGATACGCACCTACTTCAGAAATTAAATAGCACATCACAGCTATTGAACAATGCACATTTAAATTCCTGAATGATGAACTACAGCCACAAATGAGGAAATTAACTCCTGCACTGCAGCACTGCCTGATTCACTCAGCAGCCAGGAGTTCTTGTAAGTGAACAAAGAGGAAGCAAGTGGTTTTCTTTGTGGAACAAGGAGCAAAATGTCTTTAAGCCATTGCTGGGGAGAGGGGCAAGTACAGTTACTTGAGAAAATGTCAAAATTTAACAGTCTGGCAGCCAGAGCTAATAGGATCTTCTTATTTGCCATATTAACAAGGTAGTCTAGGGTTTAACAGTCTTCCATCATTTACAAGAGGAGTGAGAAGTTATCTTCTTGAAACTTTCAAGCTCTGTGCAGAAAGCCCAACAACCATACATTTGTGATGTTCCACAGAAAGGCCTGCTTGCGTTTGTATGTCCAGGAAATCCAGACCTCCCAGCCAGTGTTTAGATGAGTTGGCAAAAAGTCAGGCAGATCTGTGACAGAAATCATTTTTGTGGCTCATTGGCAGCTCATTAAATTATATTTCTGAGAGAGATTTCTGTATCAAAGAATTGACAGCTTCTGATGCAAGCCTGGAAAATTCGCAACTGCTTTCCCATTTTCTTTTTGATAACTATTATAAAATGATAGTCTCCTCTTTTAGATCCCTGATCATCTTTGTGCCAGGGTAAATCGGAAGCAATACTGAAGTCATTAGATTTGCATTGGCAGGTAATTGTTTAGAGTGAAACTGAGGCGCTACTGTTACTTCACTCGCCTGGATGAAAGCTCTTCTGCAAGGTATCTTTGTATCATTTAGAAATATTGGTAGAATAAGGTCTTCAAAAGACAATAATTTGAAGTTTAGATTTCATATTCTGTGACCTTGGAGCTTGATTACAGCAATAATTCTCTTGCTTGATTCTCTGCTGATTGATCAGCAATTTCTTGTTCATGCATAATGCAGCTGCTACCTTGGATTTTTGGCTAGGTCTTGGTTAGTACAATACTTTATAGATGGATCTTGGTAATACTGCTGCTTGGAAAACCATTTTAAATTACATGTGTGGCTAGCCACCTTGTTAAGCACCCACCCAATTTGACTGCACTTACTTACACTAATATTCCCCATACCAGGAAAAGAAGCTCTACTACTACTGTTCTTCAGGTGGGAGAAGAAAAAGGTAGTCTTCCTTAGGTGATCCATCACTCATTGAAGCTGAGAGCAATCAGGCTCTTTATTGACTGCTGAGCAGTGAAGAGCTCTTGCTTGTCACTGTCAAGGCTCCCTTGTTTTGTATTACTGAAGCAGTCAGTGAAGCAGAGACTTGCTTCTCAGCCCACTACTTAAACTGTGTACATGCAGTGAGGAAAGCCAAGATGTTAGGCTTCTGTGTGGGAGAAAATGGGGTAGTTCACCCATGAGAAGTTGAGATGCACCCACCTGGAGCAGAGGACTAGCTCATCGTAAATGAATGATTTGGGCATTCAGCTTGGAGCTTGGTGCATTCATATCAAAACTCTGGCTTAACCACAGAGAGCAATGATTTGTTATGGCTCTTACATGTGTACATTAGCTACAGATTTAGTAGTTTTTGAAGAGACAAAAAGATTACGTCCTTCATTGACAAGAAGTTCCCCACTGGATCTGAAAAATCAGTGCTCTCAACACTTAAAAAAATCAATAGCATCTTTAGGGAGATTAGAAATAATACAGTTGTTTTCAAAATTGGAAATTTTGCAGCTGGTTCTACTCTACTCAAAACACACAAAACCAGAAGGGGTTGAATTCTTCCCAAACCAAATGGTACATAAGGCTGTTTACATTTTTTAGGCTCTCTCATATATATATATACTTTTTTATTTTATTTTATTTTTTTTTCTGGGGCAGAAGCTTTTAAATTTCTTTCTGCTGTGATTTAAGTTTTTGTTATACCGAATGCCAGTGTCAAATGGATAGGACTATATCTGTTTGGCCACTATGCAGAATGTGACAGTGGAAAAACTGATGCAGTAATCCTCCCACAGATTCTGAAGGAAATGGATTTGAGAGCCCCCTTGTTTTATTGCATGGTTTAGGTCCAATACTGTGTGTTACAGAAGGAGGATAGTGGAAGAAGTAGGTTTCTTTGGGTCTGTGTAAAGAATCCTTCCGGAATGGATTCACGTAATAAGGCTTCTAACAATTTCTTCACTGTTGGGTCTTTTTATTCCAACTTAAGATTTCTTATTGATTGATGCCAAATCCTGGAGAAGAGATTTCCTCTCTCCTTTCATTTATCACTATGAATAGTTGATAATCTGGAGCTTTGCAGAAACCTATTTGGACCTTAACCTCAGACACCTTTTGTGCTCCTCTGTCAATTCCTCTGATGTGTTATACCTGCTGTGTGTGAATGCTGTAACTCTACAGCATGACCTGCGTACAACAGAGGCAACTGGAACCTACCCGACCATGGACTTCATTTTCTGAGCACCTGCAGCTCTTGTTGAAGTTGGACATGTTGGCAATTTCTCTCCCATCTTCATATAAGAAATTTTGCCATAAGCATTTGGGGCTCAAGTATTGTTGCAGGAAGGCTGATAGTTAATAAACCTTGTCAACCCTTCCTTGTTCTTCTAATCACATTTTACATTGTGTTTTGGTTTAGTTTTTAATCTCATCTGTTCTCTCCTTTCTCGCTCTGCCTGTATTTTTAGCTTTATGACTGAAAGCCCTTGATGGGAAATGCATACACATGCATCACTTGCAGAAAGATGAAATGTGCTTCTACCGCTATTTTTTAATTTACAGTACATACCACTTTTATTTTTCCAGGAAAGCTTTACTGTAAAGCATTGCCCTGTTTTCACAAGTGGAAATCAAAGCTTATTTTTCATAGATACACAAATGTTTTCATAAGCAGATTGTTCCTTTTAATAAAGAACAGATGCACCCAATTTTGTCTAACGGCTGCTCAGGACACAGCCAGCATGAGTCTTGACAAGTTGGAGGATTACATTCTGTGGTTTAGAATGTCCACCAGCAGAAATCAATATAGCTGCAATCAATCTAGCTATGTTAATCATCATTATATGTAAATTGGGTGTCCATGTTCTCAGTCCCCTTCTTTAAACTCAGGGGAGCCTCCTTTATATTAGTCAAAGTTAATGATTTAAGAAAATAACCTGTGTGTCTACACACTCCAGTTGAGATAATAGTTTCACCTAGGTTTTATTAATAAGTACAATAAATACAACACTTGCAAACAATGGGGCTGCACTTACAGGCACTAATGTACATGCTACAGTAGTAGATTTCCTTTTAAAAAAATATGATTAAGAAATGCCTAACTGTAAACAACTGATTTAATAGAAAGTAATAAGGTCAGAGAAAGCAAGGTAGTTTCTTGATTGTGCAATGCATTTATGAGTGCAACAGATCGTTGTCAGTGTGTGAACTCTAGGATGGCTAAGTGGTGTTCTTTGCTACGCCCATAAGGAAAGAGTGTTTCTTTAGCTTCAGCTGTAGCAAATTATGCTTTCCCTTCAGTCGGCCTTTGGCAAGGCAGCCAAAATAACAACTACTGCAACTGTCTGTATCATTGATGTTATCTTTGGACATCTATAATCAAACTCATGACTTCAGGCAGAACAGTAAATAGTTTACCAGTTTAGTATCGATGCTGCAAAGCTGTTCCCTGCTGGACTGCTTGGTCCTGAGTGCCACAAGTCCAATAAGTGTTCACAGTCACCGTGTTATGTGACAAAACTTGGCTACCTTTCCTCAAGAGCCACCATGCAGCTGGAATAAAGAGGTCATGCTAAAATGAGAAGGTCAGGCTAACAGCATATGGAAATTACCCTTTCTCCGAACAATAGGCCAGAGCCAAGGGGAAGTTTCCATAGACAAGTGCTCTTTGGTGCCCTTAGAAATTGTGCTATTAATCTGCCTCAGAAGAAAAAACAGCTGCTGATCTTCTCCTCAGTTGAACGACTATCTTCATACGTGTTGAGACATAAAAGACAAAACTGAGTGGCAAAGTCAGCACAACTTGAGTGGAAAATACAGAGAAAACCAAGGGCATTTGTGAAAAAGCTGCAGAGTGGCTTGTTGAAGCATGAAGAAAAAAATGGTCTATCTTTTTATATTCAGTGTTGAATGTACACAGAAGCATTACAACATCTGATGGCTGCAATCTGCTCTAACCTTTTATCTGTGAGTAGTGATCTAATAACTCACTCTTGGCTGTACCAGTTATGAGTTATCACTTTGCTCCCTTGTGAAGATGAATGTAAACGTCTTCACAGCTCTCAGCATCATGCATTCGGTAATTCTCTGTGTGTGTGTGCGAGTGAACAAGCTACGTTATTAAATTAATAATAAAATTTGTCTTTGTTTAAGTTGCAGCAGGAGATATATTTTCTTTTTCTCTCTTTTTATTAGTAAATAAGAATTTTTAGCTACATGAGTGTCAGTCACGAGCTGCTGCCTCCCCACATTCTCTGTATGCTGATGCAAATCAACTGATAGGAAATTTGATATTGTAGGTCATAACTTTTTTGAGAAAAGTAAAAACTTGTATTTCATACAGAAAAGGGAACTGAATCTTGATTGCTTTTCTGCAGCAAGCAGACAGCAGAAGCTTTTTCCTGTAAAAAATAAAACTGTTAAGCCATTAAATAGAGGTTAGAGTATGATACCAGAAAATCCCACAGCATTTAATGACTGATTTGATGTAACATTAGCCAACTCAGTTTGCTTGGGATCATTAAATAAGTGTGTTATTAGCTGTCAATAATAACCAGTCTTACATTTGATAATATATACCTTGTATTATTTCATATGCAGTTAAGCATAAAGGTAAGACTGTGTAAAACAGATCAGATAATTCTATCTGTTTTTACACTTCATAAATCAGATTTTACATTGTAACGATTTCATAGAATCATAGAATGGCCCAGGTTGAAAAAGGACCTCAGAGATCATCTCATTTTAACCCCCCTGCTGTGGGCAGGGTCACCAACCACTAGACCAGGCTGCCCAGGGCCACATCCAGCCTGGCCTTGAATGCCTCTGGGGATGGAGCATCCACAACCTCCCTGGGCAACCTGTTCCAGCACATCACCACCCTCTGAATGAAAAACTTCCTCCTAATATCTAACCTAAACCTCCCCTGTCTCAGTTTAAAACCATTCCCCCTTGTCCTATCGCAATCCACCCTCGTAAACAGTTGTTCCCCCTCCTGTTTATACACTCCCTTCAAGTACTGGAAGGCCACAATGAGGTCTCCCCAGAGCCTTCTCTTCTCCAAACTAAACAAGCCCAGTTCCCTCAACCTTTCTTCATAGGAGAGGTGCTCCAGCCCTCTGATCATCTTGGTGGCCCTCATCTGGACCCATTCCAAGAGCTCCACATCTTTCTTGTGCGTAGGGACCCCAAGCCTAGACGCAGTACTCCAGATAGGGCCTCACAAGAGCTGAGTAGATTTTGGTGTATGCTGTAGTTAGGAAAGATAATCAGCATTGCTATATTGAAAATATATCTTTGTTACTGGAGTTTGAAACTAAAGATTGTATTCTAAGTATATTGCTGCTCCTCACAAGGTGGAGCTGGGTCAGCTCCTCCCAGGTTCGTCCCCTGACTGTGTTTGGCAAGAGAAAGCCCTTCTTGCCATATCCAAGCTGAATGATTCTATGATTCTGTATGGGAAGAACTCTTCCATGCACACTTCCATGCACACACATGTACAGAGAGGTGATTCAAGGGACCTTGTTTTATTCCTGTTCTTTCATATTGTGGGTTCCTGTTTTGCAAACTACTTAAACTGGAAAAAGTATGGTTAATCTCTGCAGCTTTTCCCCAAGGCCATGGTACTGCATATTTCTCCCATGGGGTTTACTTGTGTAACTTGTTCCAGTTTCAGAGAGATGACTGATTCTGTTGAAGGTACTGGTGCATAAAATTGAAGTGCCAGGAGGACAGGTAACATCTCTAGGATGAGAATGGACTTTTTAAGTGTAATCAGAATGATTCCTTTATTCAACAGACCACATTCTGCAAATACCTCTGCTGAACTTTTACACAAATATCAGGCCGTGATGCTTGAAACAATCTAGCCTAGAGACAAATAGTAATAAGTAGATCTCTCTGAAATCAGTACCTCCTATTTATTTCCACAGAAACTACAATAGATACAAAGAGCACAGTAACACTATTTGATAGAGAAAATTCTCAGCTACAGAACACTATTTTTTAACATAGTTACCACCATGAGCTCTGCATTTTTGCCAGTGATGAACATGCTTGTAAAAATCTGTATGGCTATCCGGAATGTGGCTTGTCTTTCATGTTGCTGTCGGCGCTGCAGAAACACACCACCTACTGCTTCATTGTGCTCACATCCACTGTTTGGTCTCCATAAATGATCGGTAAGCACTGATGAATGTCAGTGGGTGCCATTTTTTCCACATGGAGGAATTCAGTTCTACTCCTTTGCTTCATGTGCACTTCCATGTCAGACACCATTCTGTCAGACTGCTCCTCTGTTACCATTTGTTGGAAGGCAATAAAACGTAATGGAATATTGTTGTGAAGGTTCAACCTCTATTGCCATACCACCAGTACCTGCATCTGACACCATGGGCCAATGTAATGAAATAGGAGGCATTACTTTTAGCACGGCCCTCATAGCTTCCTCTACTGAAGCTTTCATATTACAACAATGGAAGAAATAATCCTAACTGTCCACTGAGTTGATATATTTCCAGCTTGAATCATAGAATTGTTAAGGTTGGAAAAGACCTTAGGTCACCTAGTCTGCTCGTCAGTCCGTCACCACCATGCCCACTGTGTCCCTCAGTGCCTCATCTACACATTTCTTGAACATCTCTAGGGATGGTGGCTTCACCACCTCCCTGGGCAGGCTGTTCCAATGCCCCACTACTCTTTCTGAGGATAATTTTTTCCTAATATCCTAAGCCTTCTTTGGTGTGACTTGAAGCCATTATCTCTCATCCTACCCAGGACGAATAGGCTGACCCATATCTCTTACAAGCTCCTTTCTGGTCATTGCGGAGAGCAGTGAGGTCTCCCCTGAGCCTCCTTCAGGCTGAAGAATCCCACTTCCCTCCGCCACTCCCCATAAGACTTGTGCTTCAGACCCTTCCCAGCTTCGTTGCCCTTCTTTGGACATGCTCCAGGGCCTCTGTGTCTTGTAGTGAGGGGCCCAAAACTGAGCACAGTATTCAAGATGTGGCCTCTGTGGTGCTGATAACAGGAGGAAAGATTATTTCCCTAGTCCTTGGCTCACACAAGGCAGACATGGCCTGCCAGTTTCTCCCACGGAATGCAGTAGGAAATCATGTCAAAGCCTTTACTAAAGTCTAGGTAGATGACATTTACAGCCTTTCCCTTATCCACTAGGTTAGTCATCTGGTCATAGAAGGAGATCAGTTTGGTCAAGAAGGACCTGCCTTTCATGAACCCATGCTGGCTAGGCCTGATCTCCTGGGAGTCCTGCATATGCTATGTGATTGCACTCAAGATGTTGTACTCCTTGACCTTCCCCAATACCATGGTCAGGCTGATAGGCCTGTAGTTCCTGAGATCCTCCTTCTGAACATTGTTGTAGATGAATGCTACATTTGGCAAGTCTCCAGTCATCTGGACCTTCCCAGTTTACAAGGAATGCTTATAAATGATGGAATGTTGCAAAGTGTGTCTTAAATGCACATGCTTTTAAAACACCCTTGTTCAATGCAATGGCACAATTTTCTCTGACATCAGTGGTAAAGGATCAAGTCCCCTGCTTTAGTACTGCAGAAGCAGCTAGAACAGCTTCAGGATTGTTAAAACTGTTATGTCAGCATTCTAGTGTATACAGTCAAGAGTAGAGAGCTCCTGGTATTCCCAGCGTGCTGTACTTCTCCCTTTGAAATGGCATTGTCTCCATTGCACTGTGACCTGAGCTGGCTCAAGGTTTTTCAGGGATGTGAGGAAGACCAGTTGTACTGCTGCTAGGGCTGTAAGGAGCTGGGTAGGAAATTAAGGTTAAGCTTCTGCTTCCTCAAGAAGTGAGGTGGGGGACTGGCAATGGGTTGGACACCTGTTGGTCCTACCATGGGATTGGGTTCTGAGAGAGTAGATGCCCCATGTCTACTAATGCCCTTGGCCATCATGAGGACAAGCCTACTTCCCAATACAGTGATGACAACTGTCGCCAAGGGTGCTTTACTGTGTCATAGTTGCACGTTTTCTGCCAAGACTGCCTTCTTCCCCTTAGAATAGTCTCCCCACTGCCAAATGTTTTTTGAGCTTCAGGTGTTTGGTTGTCATTTTTATTACAAGTGGTCTTTAATGTTCAGCTGCAGTTGAACTGCTTCATGTGTCAGATTTTCTGAACATACAGGGAGAGGTTAAACAAAGAGCAACCCCAGGGAAGCAGTGCATCCCTTAATAAGAAATGCCGTGAACAAAGCGAGATCTGCTTTCCCATGGAGTCAGATCTCATGGTCAGATTCCTTAGCATCTAGTAAGGCTTGTGTGCTGCTTGAATGTGTCTCTTCCATGGAGGGAGCTGTTTTTCAATCACATTTTTCTTTCTTGTTGAATTCCAGCGCTGAATAAAAGGTGAAGTTATCTTGCAACCTTCCTCTCTGCAGAGATGCTAATAGGATTGTTCTTCTCCCAGTTACCTGTTTTCATATAACTTGCAGGAGCTTAGTATTTCTGAGAGTGGTTTTGACTTGATTTGACAGACCAGTGGTTTCAGACCATACTAGGGAGACGGACACAGTGCACATACATAAATGAATGCATAACCTCTGTTGCTGTGAGGAATCAAGCAAAGACACACTCTTAAAATAACAAGATTATTTTCCAAAACAAAAATATGTAAGCTCTTATAAGGCAGAATGCAGAAAACATGCAATATAGTGTGCAGTACCAATGAAATAAAACCTTTCTCTTCTTCTGACAGAATTGCTCACTGCACTTCTTCAAGACATTGAACATTTTAGGGGAAGTAAAATAGTTTCCACTAGCATGTTTTTGTTGTTTTTCTAATTTGTTTCTTTATGAAATGTCTATTTTTTTCTTCCTTTTTTTCTTATAAGGAAAATGTGAAGACTGTGTCGACAACGTGGTAATCAGTTCAGACTAGGTTTTTAAATTCCCCAAACATTCAGTCTTTATTTCAGTGGCCAGAACCTGAAGGTTAGAGAGTTTTTTAGACTGGAGAATTTTATTCTAATTATTATTTTTTAATTTAAAAGCGGATTTAAGAGAAAATATGAAGATTTTTCACAAATATGAAAAATAATTACAAGTCAATTCTAAGTTAAAATTGATTCAAATGGGAGCAGAGACTAAATCTGAGCACATTTTAAAATGCAATTTAGGATTTTCTAGGGTAGCCATATCGGAGAGAGTGGTATGCAGAATGAGGTAAGATGATGTTCACAGACCAGGAGTTTGCGCTGGGGCTATGCAGAGGCTTCCCTTTGGCTATGCAAATGTGTACATGTAAAATGACTTCTGAAGAAGGTGTCTGTTGAGATGAATGTGTTTATTTTTATCAGTTTTCTTACCTGCCATCATACTTACTGCTGAGGCATTTCACCAGCTCACCTGATGTTCAGCCAAGTTGAACATGGTTTCCTGGCAGGTATCAGAAACAGCCACCAAAAATCCTGTGCAGGGGAGTAAAAAAAGTCAAAGCTGGAAGTTACAGTGTGCCTGTCCAGCTTCACAATACCAAGCAACTTCTGCACACTTTATTGTGTACTGAACACCAGATACACAAGACTTGGGTAAACCAGACTTTAGTAGTGGACCGTCATGCATACAAACCACTGTTTTCTGTCATACTATGCTACTAGAGAGGAAGCTGCACAATTAATGGACTGAACACTTAGCTATGCTCTCCACTCAGAGCAGTCACTACATTTTATCTTTAGTATACTGTGCTGTGTTAGCAGCAGCATTTCTATTAAGTTAATTTGAGTTGGAGTGCTTTTCACTCATACTTGTGCCGTCTGGCTAATATTGCCACGAGCTCGACTCTGATTAATCTTGTCAAATATATCCTACCATCAGTGCATACCAAGTTCTCATAAAATACTGACATATATTTGTCAGCAGATTCGAGTAATTTCTGTGCACATAGGCAAAATTTGGGTCTTCTTAAGGTCATATTCACATTTCATAAAAGCAGTGCAAAAAAAAAACCTGATAAAGATGAAATCTGCAATTGCATACCACTTATTAGAAAGAAGAAATAGCTGAAATATATGATGACCTTCAGTATCTAGACTGCAGATTAAGTAAACTTACTTCCCAGCGTATTAAAGAAATCCTCTTTACTAATATCCAGAATGCACACCTCCAAAATGTAAACATTACTGCTTTGCCAAGGCAGAATATAAAAAAAAGAAGAGAAAGAAACTATGATAATAGTTACCCTTGTTTATCAAAAATATCATAAGCTGCACTGGAATCTAGTGGAATTTCTTGCATAACCTGTGGGGGATGTGATCATTTTCTGGATGACCTTCATGCCTATCATTGGAGCACATGGGTTTTCCCTCACAAAAACAGCATGGCGGCTGGAAAGTGTATCTACAGTTCACCAAGTCCATCCAGCTCATTTCCACTCAGACCTTTCTTGCTTGGTCTAACTCTAAGCCTTACAAACTTTCAGGGGCAAGGATTTGGCAGCCTCTCCAGCTAGCTGATTCCTGTGTTTCACTACTCTCCTAATGAAGAAAGCTTTTTTCTGAATTGTCCTAATCCAACCCTTCCAGCCACAATCTGTGACTGCCACCTCTTGTTATACCGTCTGTTGACACTGAGAGAAGTTCTAGACAGACATCTTTGCACCGTCTCTTCAAGTACATGCAGGCTTCTGCCATTTTGCTTCTTAGGGTCATCTTCATCAGACTTGACTCCAGCTCCCTCTATATCTCCTTGCAGGGCACATGCCCATGGTCCCTGCCTCACTGCAGGACCTTTTCCAGTTTCTCCACTTCCCTTTCCAAGTAGGTGTCTTCTGTCTGGAGGCAGCATTTCAGGGCAGCTTTACCTGAGCAGAGGGATGAAGCATTCATAGAATCATAGAATATCCCAAGTTGGAAGGGATCCATAAGGATCACTGAGTCCGATTCCAGGCTCCACACAGGACCACTCAAAATTCAAAGCATATATCTGAGAAAATTTCCTCAGCCTGCTAGCCACCCTCCTCCCAAAGCAGCCCAGTGTCTGGTTTGCAATGACAGTACTCCATTGGCTCATCCTTAACTTGACATCTGTCATAGCCCCCAAGTCATTCTCTTTGTCTTGTCTATCTGCTGCTAACTTGCTGTTTGCTCTTTCTCGAGTCATTAATTTTATTTGCACGTGCCTCTTATCCCTGCTGTTTCAGCATCTCTGTCAGTTTGAAGCGAGAGCTCTGTGTAATCTCCAGGAGACTGTTTCATGGTATATATTTGCACAGTACTCAGTACAGTAGGGTCCCCTAAGCTTGCTTATATATATATATTTACTAATTAAGTGGAGAGCTTTTACTTTCTATTGCAATTTTAATCCACACATTAAATGAACTTTAAGCCATGTCCTTATTTTAGAACTCCAACAATAAGAATCGTACTGTGAAGGGATTGGCATGACAAAAGAGCAAGGAATGTCACAGATTCTTGTCCCGTTTTGAGTATACTTCGATTTCTGCAAATGTCTGAAGATTCTATAGTAGCAGAGTCTGCTTCATTTACCTGGAAGACAACTAACCACAAGCTGTTTGTATTACTGAAGTACTGCTCGGAGATATTTCTAAACACTTGAAAGGATAGGGTAGGATATCACCGTATGTACTTTTTGACCCACATCTAGTCCTCCCAAATAATTCCCAGACAAATTTTGGGAGTTAAGATTTACAAGGCACTATTCTCAATAGGTAATTTGTGGTCACTATCTCTTAGAGATGAAGAGAATTCGGTAGCATAAATCCGTGACACATCATGTAGCTGGATTCAGTGCCTAGGAACAATCCTGGGCATGTTTAATTTACTAGTACAGGCATAGCCATACATGCCTGCCCTGTGCGATTATGTGGAACTCAAGTTCTGTATTCATACAACAGCAGTAATTGAGAAATAAATAACCTTCTTACTGCTATTGAAAAGGTGAGTGAGAACTACATTGCCTGCAATGAAGCATAGATCAATAAAGTTATGCTAAACAAAATAAAACATTGTAAAGATGTAACAGAAATCATATAAGCTGTGATAACAGGCTTTAATAGTATTTCCATAAAATTAAAAAAGAACTCCCGTTATTTGAAAATAAGAAAAATGTGCTGTTCTTTGTGAAACATATTTTTATGTCAGTTGAACTCTTAAAAAAAAAAAAATTCTGTCCAGAAAATTTCAATTTCAAGCTCTTTGAGTTCTGGACAGCTCTTCACCTCATTGACTTCCTGATCCTCTCCATCCTCCTTCCCTCTCACTGCCCTTTCCCATAGCTCTGCGGTCCATGCTCCCAGAACATTGTTCTTTCAGTAGCTGTGAAGGTTGCTTCATCCTTCCTGAAGACCGATCCTTCAAACCAACTGAGCATCAAGGTTCTCCATGGTGGTGCTAGGGTTGCGCAGCTCAGCTTCAGTGCTAATTGCTGAAATTGCAACAATGAGCTTGTTAGTCTTCATTGTACTTTTCTTTAAGCACATTCAGACAGCTCCCAAACTACTCTAGCTCACTGGATTGTCACCTCTGTTTTCTCTTTATACTTTTTTCCCCTTTCCTTGTTTCAAAGCATTTTTACAAAAAAATTGTAAGTGTGATTGTGGTCTCCTGAAGGGTGATCCAACCGCATAACCCCTCTGGTATACAGGGCTGAGAACTCTTTGTAAATCAAAGAGTTGCTGTAAATATTGTAGTTGCCATATAATTAAGCCAAATTAATACATTCCATTGAAATTCCATTAATCTCTGCACTGAATAGCTGTATTTCCTTTTCCTCTATTCCATTTGCCTGCTATAATGAATCCATGTAACCCCTGAGAGGTAGTCAAGCCAGAGACCAACACGTACAAGAGAATAAGACTGTGTGATCTAGAAATTACTCCTTGAAAAATGCTCCATGAGGATTCAGTGAAGTAAAGTTGTCACTCCTTGTGAAAGCAGAATTCTTTAACGTATTTAAATGAAAAAGTTAAAAAAAAAAAAAAAGACTTGCAGGGTTCCTCAATTCCATTTTTAGTCTCTGTTTTGACTTTTCATTGCAATTCAGAGTGGAAGCTGTCCAAGCACTGGAATGGCCTGCAGGAAGGCTTACACTGCAGCCTCCCTGCTGCCTGGCATTATCCCACAGAGCGCCAGAGCAGCTGCAGCCCAAGCAATGAGTAGCCCAGGGTGCTAATAACCAAGCCCTTTCTCACTTAACTGAATGTCTGCAAGTGATAATTCACAAGTTCCAGTTAAATACTTTGCTACATTATGCATAAGTCACTCTGAAAGTAATGCCTCCCATTTATTTCTATTGAAACTACAGTAGGTACAAAGAACGCAATAACACTGTTTGACAGAGCAAATCCTCAGCTACAAAACACTCTTTTTCAACACAGTTACCACCATTAGCTTGGCATTTTCACCAGCAATGAGCAAGAACCTGCATACTGTACTCAAAAAAATCTGTATCAGCAGAGGTGACCCACTGTCACTGTTTTTACCACTCACTGCCTCACTGTGCTCACATCCACTGTTTGGCCTCCATAAACATCCAGCAAGCATTGATGAATGTCAATGGGTGCCGTTTTTCGGAGGAATTCAATTACATACCTTTGCTTCATCTGCACATCCATGTCAGATACCATTTGTTCAGACTTCCCCTCTGCTACCATCAGTCACACAGCAACAAAATCTAATGGAATATTGGTGGGAAGGTTGAACTTCTACTGCTGTACCACCAACACCTGCCTCTGATATTGTGGGTTGACATTAAATAAAAAGAAATTGGAGGCATTACTTCTGGAGCAGCCCTCAAATTTGCTCTTGAAGAGGCTTTATAAGAAGATTAATGATGTATGCTGCATGTGCATTATAGTTAGTAAAGATATGTGATGCGTTAGTAGCACTATTCAAGGCTGTTGTCACATTCCAACTTGTCTCAGTAGGTGTTGTCAGAGCTGTGTGAATGCTAGCAGACAGGTTGTCGAGCAGAAGGTTTGCTTCTAGACCTTGTTATTTTTCTTTTCATTTGTGGATCATCATTTTTGGAAGAGCAGTATTTCTCTAGGATTCTTAATTGTATTTTGATGAGATCAAACTTTCTTCAGAGTCCTTAAATTGGTTGTCAAGGCAGTATCTTCTTCAGTAATATGCAAATGCACAAATTGCTTTCAACGTGTGTGTATGTGTGTATAAAATTCTTCCTTTTCAAGCACCTCTCTAATAATCTAGAAAAAAACAGCCACCATAGATTATTAATTAAGTAACCTATCTAGTATACTTCACATATTAAAAATCAAGTTAGCAGGCTGCCCGGAGAAGCTGTGGGCACTCCATCCTTGGAGGTGCTCAAGGCCAGATTGGATGGGGCCCTGGGCAGCCTGAGCTGGTGGGGGGCTGCCCTGCCCATGGCAGGGGTTGGGGCTGGGTGGGCTGCAATGTCTCTTTCAGCCTAAGCCATTCTGTGATTCTATGAAGTCACACTCAAAGCCTCATAGATGAAGTCGCTTCACTTAATTTGGTGGGAAGAAAACTGATCTCACCTGTGTCAAGGAATAAAATGTTTACTATTGTGTTTCCAAGTCAGAATAAAAGGTGGTTTTTTTTGGTTTTTTTTTGACAGAGTTGTATCTCAGCAGCTCATGGTATAGGACCTGGAAGGGTATTGATGAAGTTAATGGGTTTTCAATAGCCCTCATAAGCTAGCTACCCTGTGAAGTTCACTAGGTGAATTACTAAAATTGTATGAGGTGGAAATGCAGTGCAGTTAGATGAAGCAAAAATGGTGTTAGCATCCAAAAGAATGCAGTCTTGTTTTGACTGGGGAGACATCAAGTCAAGGCCCAGAAATCTGGTCTTTTTGAATCTGCTGCAATGCCTTTTTCACAGGAGGTGTTTCTGAAGCAGTGGCTAACCTTCATCTGGGCATAGATTTGGCTGAGAGTTCTTTGGTTTGCATGAAGTCTTGGTGATGATTAGCTGATGTATATTTTATTAGCTTGGTGGGAAATATCTATGGAGGTTCGCAGGGAAGGTACAGAGGGGAAAACGTTTAGTATAGAAGGGGAATATAAGAATGGCGCGTGTGTGGTATAGGGGACCAGAGACACTGAAACAAAACAGAGTAACAAACTCTGGCAATGCTGTATCCTGGATCATTAGCAGGAAATGAAAGGCAGAAATTAATTAGGTATTGAGTTCCTCCAATTTCCGTCAAGAAAAGTCATTGATTTTTGCTCTGCTCTTTACTGACAGCAACATTGTAGAGAAGATAAGAGAGCACTACCGCACTTGCCTTCCTTCTCTTCCCGTTCTCATCAGCATGCTTAGCCAAATAAATCTGGTCTGCATACGCCCACCATCCCAGGCAGGACTGTGCTGCACACAGAGGTGGGGAGGGAGCTGCAGAGCCAGGAAGAGGCGGGTTCTGTAACGCAGTTGAGCATCACTGACAGAGCTTGCTGGAGGGGAAAATTAAGCACTGGTCTGCAAACAACCTGTAATTTTCAGAGCCTGCTCTACTGAATCTAACTTACTACCCCTAGCGTAGATCTGCACACCACAGGTGCTGAGCTCTCTCCATACATCTTCTGGGAGGCATGTGCAGCTTTAAAACTAAAATATTAAGATCTGCCACCGTGTCTTCAGTGAATAGGGAAAGCATGCTTTTTTTGCACGGAACTAGCTAACCTACATAGAATCCTACAAAAGACAACACAAAGGAGTGGAAACATAAGCCCGCATTCCATCCCTGCGTTACGCTATCAAGATGATATAAGAAGGAAGCTATCTGTTGTTGGCAACCTGCTACAGCAGGTCCCCTACAGGGGACCTACTTTAGCAGGGGGTTGGGCTAGATGAGCTTTGGAGGTCCCTTCCAACCCCTGCAATTCTGTGATTCTGTGATTACTGCTTTGAGAATGGGAGGGGTAACTCTGAACATGATAATCCTGCTAGCAGGTGGGGGAAATCCTGAAAAAAGGAGGGAAAAGCATGTAGAGAAATTCACAATTAGGGATTGTTCTTGAGGTTAAATTAAGACACAACTTTCTGATATTTTTGAGAGCAAAGATGAACCCAATCTTCTAGAAGATGTATGCATGAGGTTTGAATCTAGATCTGTTGAAACAATTTTGATTTCAGCACTCGAAATCTGCCATTCTCCTCGTACACAGCCTCTTGTGTTGCAGCATTTGGTTTTACTTCTGAGATCTAAATTCTCTTAGGGAAACTTATTTCAGCATCACATAAAATACCTGCCTCCTGCTATGCTGGATTCTGATGCTCTGCTTCATGCCAGTAATAGTTCATATACACTTATTTCACTGAGAAACACACAGAAGCTCATGGAATTATACAATGTTATAATCCAGCTCAAGGCAAGCACCTCACTCCTCCTGGTACAGGATCCACAAGCATGTGCATTATATTCCAGCAGAACTCATATGAAACATCATTCTGAAGCCCAGTTTGTTAACTAGTTAATCAAGACTGAAAACATAGTTTCTATGGTTCTGAGGACATCAGGGACATCTCTGCTCCCAATAATTTTCTCAGCTGGTTTCAGTATGTGGGCTAAGTGATGGAATCGATGTGTTGCAGGAAGGACATCAAGATTTTACAATATTGCTGTATCACACGTAATTTGCAATGCTTTTCCTTCCTGTCAGCACAGTTAAGATGACATCTTGCAGTGATTTAGTCAGGAACAAGATGTTTCCAGGCATTTCCCTATGTTTTTTTTTTTTTTTTTGTAAGGAATAATAAAAGTTCACTCATAATTTTTTATGCTTAAGTACTTCTCATAGCTGAGAAAGGTCCATAAAGGGCTCTGGTATTTGGATTTCATCTATTTTTACAAAAGAAAACATATCTATAATTAAGCTTATAGCGTAAAGGACTTTCTCATTGAATTTTTCTTTTGACATGATTGATTTCTGTATTGACTCTAGGAAATGGAAACTAGTAAGTGGAATCTGACACAAAAGAAATATTTGGGCTCTACGGTAATGTCATTTACTACAATAAGAGCTAAACTAGAATACAAATTGCCACCAGCTTCTTCTGCATATGCAAACGCATTTTTTTTTCCCTGGGGTCACGGTTGCATCCTGCAGGAAGAGGGCAAAATAAACACAGCCAGTGATTCCCCTGTCACTATAAAGGGAGTGTGTGGGAGGGAAGTTGTACGTAATTAGGGCACCTGGCACAGAATTTTGGCCTGTGAAACATTAGCATACAATATGTCAGAAAAGCTTAAGTCTGCCTCTGCTCTTTCACATGGAATAAACATGAGAATAACCTGCAGGTGAGTGTATTTCTGTGCCAGCCTGAAATAAGCTTTGGCTCTGCTCCTGTTGCTGTTATTCACCGCTCCAGATGACCAGTGATACTGATGTTGTTGTTAATCTGTGTTGAGCAGCAGTACCACTGTATGTCAGATGCTCTATCGGTCATAAAACTGCAAAGTGATGATGTTGATGTTCCAAGTGAATTTTTACCTACTGCATAATTTCATAAAACAATAAACACAAATCTCCTGCATTCATCCAGTGGCACAGTTAATTTGCAGAGCATCAGGTGAAAAATCACTGCAACTTGCTCACCTAATAATAATAACGGTCAGCCAGAATTGCTAATAAATCAGGCTTAGACGCTCTAAGACATTCCATCTAGATTATTTATTTTTTCATTAGAAAGCATGCTTTTGCAATTTGTTATTCCTTCTATTATTTACATTCTACTGATACCCGCGTTTTTCTCTGCTACGGCCCAAACTCCAGCAAAGGCAGAGCCTCAGGAATGCCTCGCCAGCCATCACAGTCTGGTCCCTCCTTCATTCATTTCCCTTCACAGGGACGGTGGCAGCAGGCACTTTCCCTGAGTTTCTCTGTGACTGATGCTTCCAGAACCTGGCATGGGGACTGCACGCAGGTGCAGGTCCAGAGGCAAGGATGCATTCAGGGCTGCTGTGGACGAGGCAGGGGTTTGACTCAAAGAGCACTTCTCGAATGCCCCTCCAGTGGCAAGGGTATTGTGCTGGGTTACAGCAGGCATTTGTAAGCTGAGAAAATTGAGACAAGATGTGGAACAAAATGCCAGTCATTTCTCTATCTGTGAATTCATAATGTGTGGAAAAAAACGCTAGCATGTAACATTTGACTGTTGGAAAAGATGAAAAGAGGTTATTTTCAAATCCCCCAAATGACATGAGTTCTGCAATTAGAAGTAAAGGAACTTCAAAGTCTCCCAAAAATGCTGCAATAAGTGTTGTAATGCCTTCAGGGGAGAAAAGCAATAAAGCTGTCATGAGATGGGGATCTTGCTTTTCCTTCCATTTTGTTTCTGGGCTGAGTACTCTTCCGTGCTGCAAATAACTGCAGACACAGCTCCATCAGACATCTTGGAGACCCTCTTTTATCGACTACTCCTGGAAACAAAACCGGCAGAGCTGCGTGAACTGATGGCCCCAGGTCTGAAAGCAAGCTGGGATAGGCAGAGGAGGGGCCTATCAGTGAGGCGTTTTCAGAGATTCACGCCCCCAGCCCTGAGCTTACAAAGCTCAAATCACTGATTTTCAGGATGTGCTTAAGTTCATCTGTTTCTCTTGCCTTTCCATGCAGATGGATTGAATGGAAATAATTGAGTTGAGAGGAAAGGCTTTAGTTTTGGTGCATCGGGAGACTTGCAGTAATAGCATTAGCGCACTTATTAAAATGTCTTGCTTATCTGTGCCGTGAGTTTTAGACAGGGTACTGCATTTTCCTCTAAAAATATAAATAACAAGCTAATAGTCAATTTATGAGCATGACTGACTGGATGGGAATTTGCTAGCATTAATGTGTTCTCATTAGAGAAGTTTTATTGTGCTTCGGTCAACAAGGAAGACGTGTGGCGACAAATGGTGAGGCACTGGAGCAGGTTGCCCAGAGAAGCTGTGGATGCCCATTCCTGGAGGTGTTCAGGGCCAGGCTGGATGGGGCCCTGAGCAGCCTGAGCTGGTGCCTGATTTAGTGGTTGGCAACCATGTCCACAGCAGGGGCTTGGAACTAGATGATCTTTGACGTCCCTTCCAAACCAAGCCACTCTATGATTCTATGAAATAAACATCAGTTTAAACCAGGATTGGCTCCAGCAGCTGTTTCCCACTGCACAGCCAGCAGCTCCTGCTGAGAAACCCCTTTTGTCAGGGCCACATGGAGCACAGATGCCAAGGGCTCATTCTCAAACTCTCCTCATCCTCAGGTCCCTGGACAGTCTTGCTCTTTGTAGCTTCATCGTGCGACTGGAATTTCTCCACAGCCACCCCATGGAAAAAACAGAGTTAAAAGTGCCAACCTGGCTTGCAGCTAAGCACAGGACCCTGCTGGTTATTAATGGGTTTCCACAAGGGTTCAACATGTAATGCTGAGTTCCACAGGACTATGGCATTGCAACTGAGGTGATACATTGCAGTCTTGCTACAGGCGAGAGCTAATAATCGGGTACACCCTTCCCAAGAGGGAGACAGCTGCAAAGATGCAAGCCCTGAAGTCAGAGCAGTTTTTCCACAGTTAGCAGAGATTACGTAAACCCCGACAAACCCCCCGACATCTATTTTATCTTGAACAGAAGGCTAAAATGGGAACGATGAAATGTTCCAGATTCAGCAACTATAAATACAAGGACGACACGAACTGCTAAATTAATAGCAGGACTTCCTTCATGCAAGTGTTGCTACCTTGTAAAGTAAGACCAAAAAAAGGAAATATGGCTACCGCATATACACACACATCTCTAAGTAAACTGCCTAGAAAAGAAAGAAGAAAGGCAATCTGGGTTGGCCAAGCTATAGGAAGGCACTTTGGCATTTGAGCCTCAGCTTTCATCAGCTGGATGTGGCATGGGCCTTGGGATTTTCTGCATGGCAGAGAAAGGAGCACACTGGTGGGGTGCTCCACACAGCAGCCCCTCTCCCTCCATCTGCCATGGCCCAGTGTGGGGGAAGGGCTCTGATCATTTACTAGGAGGTTATTTAGGTTTCTGCTCGAAGTATGTGAGTGGTTGTTACATAGACAGGAAGCACTGACAGTTTGGTGTACAAATCATAACACGTATTGCTTGGCCTCTAAGCACTTCCACACTTCCATAATTAAAATGAATCTGTAGACGTTTTTATAGTAAACATGTTGAAAATCTGCAGAGTAAAAATATAACAACAGTGAACCCAACATTCTGCACAATTTGGAAATATATCCTTTGATGTCAAAGTGTAAATCAAAGCATCTATGCAGAATGCAAAGAACGTTGGAAACTCTGGGCAATCATACACAGATATATCTGAACAGTAGTTTAAGTTATATTATTTACTGGAAGTTTTTCCCCTCGCATCAAAAAAAGAAATGTAAACCCATCAAGGAGACTATAAATATTTCGAGTTTGCATCTAGTAAATCATGACAGAGCTGAAATATTATAGCTGTACCTCATGTCAGATGATTTACTTTATTGGGGGCAAAATAACATTTCCTGAGAGGTTTATGCTGTGTAGCTGTATAAGCCAGTTGCCAGGAGAGCGAAGGTTGTATTACCTTTCACTTGCCTTACAGTTTGATGAGGGGTTTTGTTTAGAATGGCCTTCTTTCTGTCTAGCAACTGTGTGAGAGCACAAAACCAGAAAAGACAGAGAGAAAACTTAGAGAAGTTCTGCAGACTGCGAGGTAAAGAGTTTCCAGGAGATAATCACGAATATCTGCAGAAAACCCTTGCAGATGTTTATTACCCTTTTGTATGGGATTGCAATGCCTCTGTGCACTGTGCATTTGTGTGTAACACTTCATTTGCTCTGTCTGCAGTGCCTCAGCTGCCGTTATTCAGCAGGCTTCATTTACCTCCGCGGAGCTAAGCCAGGTTACATCAGACTGGTTACATTGCTGGCACGCATTCTCAGAGTGGTTTAAAAAATGCATAGCCCTTTTTTGTGGGGTTAGTAAAAGCAGAAAGCTGCCCTTAAGATGTGACATTACACGTGTTTGTTGGTGAAACAACATGTAAGTATTTAAGTATCCATTGGCATAAGACGCTATTAAAAGAAACAGAAAACAAATACAGGCACACAGGCGCAAACATATTCACAGATTCAAAAACTGAAATATAAGTTATATTTCAGGGGAACCAACTGTTTACATGGTGAGATAGTGATGGGATAAGGGGGAATGGCTTTAAACGAAAAGAAGGGAGATTTAGGTGAGGTGTTAGGAGGAAATTCTTCACTCAGAGGGCAGTGAGGCACCGGCACAGGCTGCCCAGGGAAGCTGTGGGTGCCCCCATCCCTGGAGGTGCTCAAGGCCAGGTTGGATGGGGCCCTGGGCAGCCTGAGCTGGTGGGGGGCTGCCCTGCCTGTGGTAGGGAGTTGGGACTGGGTAGTCGGCAAGGTTCCTTCCATCCTGAGCAGTTCTATGATTCTATGAAAAGGTGGGTCTACAGAAGCGTGGGTGAAGCACCCATCCTCCAAACTGATGGATAAGAATTACTCTAAGTTAAAGTAGCATGAGTGTGATGCGCACTGGGTTGTAAACAGAAAATGTTCCAAAGGTTGGGGAGATATGCACTTCCCTCTCCCAAAACTTGTGCTACTCAGGAGCCTCTGTCATTTGACACACGAAGTTTTGTGGTAGTTCTTTCTGTTCTTTCTACTGCTGGGATGTGAAAGCTAGCAAAGCAAAGAAAAAAATAGGGCTGCTGATGATGACTTATTAAAATAAAAAAAGAAAAGGAGCATATTAACATTTCAAACACATTAAAAAACAGGAAAACAAAGCCACAAAGATCTCTGGGTAAATCCACAGCTGGTGTTAAGTGGCAAAGTGTCAGAGCAGTATGTGACGTCTTCTTCTAGTTCAAAGAGAAATTAATTCAGTGAAGCTCTGCAGTTTTATGTCATGTAGGTCAGGCTAGAGGCACACTGTTGTCCCCTGTGGTTTCATATAGACTGAAGAGTGTGGCCAAGCTTGGTGTCCTTTTCTCTAAATAGCACCATGCATTCCCTCAGCTGGAGCAGAATCCTGGGCTAAATGGACCATTGATCTGTCCCAGTAAGGTATTTCCTATGTTTTCATAATCTTATCTATAAATCTCCACCAGCTGATAGCAGGAGCAGTTCCAGACTATGCTTATGTTATGAAATATTTATCTCTCTATCTTTCTATCTAGACTGTATCCTTCCTCTTGTATTCTACCTCTTCCTTTATTTTTTCTGCTCTGCAGTGAAGTTGTAAGTTACTCAAGGAAGGGTATATCTTCCACGTGCTCCCTGCAGTATGACGAATATACTTCTGAACACTACAGAACAGAGACCAATAGATATTGCTTTCTACGGGGACACTTATTTTACTTCCCACATTGCAGAATTCTTTAATCCCAAATCAAGGAAACCACTAGTGAAATGTGAGAAGTAACCACAGACAGCATAACCATCACTACTATGCTACAGGATTGTTTGGCAGGTTGACACCTGTAGCTCCAACAGAACAGAGTCTCAAGATTCACTTTCCTCTTTAAGAAGCAAATCCAGAAGATGCCTGCCTCTAGTTGATGGAAAACATTATAACCAGGAGCTTTTGTCTATATTATGGTCAATATGGCTTTCAAGTTGTTGACATCTGCTTGTCAGACGGTCTATGTGCAATAGCCAGCAGGAGAAAACTCCAACCTAGACTACTGGTAGAGAACACCTGAAATATTTCATGTGCATCTCTGTCAATGACATTACCAGTATTCATGTCCCATGAAAAGAAGCTGAAGATCTGGATAACAGAGAAGGAATGGTCTATCTAACTAAAAAGGTAGAAGTAATACTTAGTGATTTATGTAAACTCTAGATTTCCTAGATTTTTAATTATAAAAAAAGGGGGGGAAATATAAGAGCAGCGAGATGTACCAACTTGCATGAGTGGGAGACACAATTGGGTCGGGCAATGTGTGGCCAAAAACAGGTCTGTAAAAATTTTTCATGGCTATTCCTATTTCTGTCCTGCCATACCTTGGCAGAGTGCATACATAAGAGCAGTCATTCCCACTTCTATTCCACACAGGCAATACAGTGGTCACAAATTGCCAGTCTTTTGTTTGATATTGTGAATTGAAAACTTTAATGATTATTTGAAATTGGATTTGGGGGCTGGGATCTTCCTGTTAAGCATGCTGAGTTACAGAAGCTGAATAGTTCCTAATCCAAGGAGTAGGAGTAGGCAAAACTCCAGGATACAGTGTGAGATGTTACTCTCCCGCTTCCCACCCGCCTTCCATGACACATTTCATGACTGGTGAAGAAGTCAGCAGAAGGCTTCACATCAAATTATAGCCTAATTGCTCACAAGACCAGGGTTTTTTAGTGAGGTTTGTGCTTAGAAAGCAGCCAGTGAAAGGGGACAGCTGGCACACCAGTATGTATCCAATGCAGCTGGAGAGCAGGAGCCCTCAGCAGTCTGGGTAATAACCCTCCAAGCCACTGCAACTCCATTTGCCAGAGTTCATCTGACAGAATCCCAAAGACCATTTACTTTCTGCAGTGCCTAATATTTGCTGAACCAAGTCAACTATTTGCAATAGAGTTCTGTAAGCCAGAATTTTCCCTGAGGTTTTAACAACTGATAATCCAATATTAGATAGAATAACATTAAATTAGGGAATTACAATCTCATGCTTCAGGGCATATGCCAACTTCATGCCAAGACAGGTAGGTAGGAAGCAAGCCAAGCTGTGAGCATGTAAAGCCACACACTTCTCATACTCTCATACTTTCTCCCAAAACATCTACTACTGGGCATTGTCCGAGACAGGAGATTGGATGGGAAAGATTTAACCTGGTGTGATAGCTATATTTCTTGTCTTTATAGACTAAAGACTTTTTGCTGTTTCCTGACTTCATGCAAGTTGTGTAGAATCATGCAAACAATTGTACCATACCCAATAAAAACACAGCAGAACAAATAATCTTGTAAGCAGTTTCAAGAAAGAGATGTGGAGTGTTGTGCTGACAAACTACCGTGTATTTATGGAGTGTTCCCACAGTAAATACAACACTTGGCACTTGGAGCTATCGCAGCACTATTCTGCATCCTTAAGCAATTAGGGTATGCCCAAAAAGTTCCTGTACAAAATCGGTTTAATCCCCATTCATCATTAATGCCCAAGTAGCTTTGTGTGCAAAAGTAGCGTGAAGAAAGATGAACAAAGGACTGCCAAATAAGTATGAATGAGCAGTTCTTTATGTCGTTCCCTAGTTATTTGGAAGGGCCTTGCCATATAACGCCACACTGGACTACTCCTACAGCTTCCACTGTAATGACGTACGTGAGTTGTGTAATCTACGTTATGGATATAAATCAAGCAATATTCCTTGAATGTGATGTGTTTTTTGCCTTTTAGTGATATAACATGTAAGAAAGACCTCTACAATAATTAAAAAAAAAAAAAAAAAACCACAGAAGCAAACAGCTAAAAAGGCTATTTAACACATATTCTCTGTCTTCTTTGTTTTCTATGGAGAACTCATTTCAGACAAAATTAGGGGAACCAATTTCTTTTTTCCTGGAGTAACTTCTACAGTTATGTCCCAATGTGCTTTTTTCTTCACTAAATTTTGAGATGAACAGATAAGTAAAAATTAAAATGTGTCTGTGCTACATTGGTTTTCTGCAAATGTGACAGTAAAGTAACTAGTCGCCTCAGCAAGTGTACAAAAATTGTGACATTATCCATGTACTGCAGAAACAGATCTCCAAAAATTTGCGAATATAAAAGTAGCACAGCAAACTCTTAGATTTTGAAGATTCTCTGCAGTTTCAGAGATTTTCATACATAGTTGAGATAAAAACCGTGAACAGGGCAATTGCACGCACATATTTTAATTCAGAATATTTTTATGCCCATTTTCAGTATGCACAATGAACATAATGGGTTCAATTTTCAAAATCAAATAAGAACCAAGAACATATTTTCAGAAGTAACTCAGACACCTAAAGCTGGAAGAAGTACCCATCTGTACTCCAAGTCAGTGACAAACCCATGTAACAGCATTAGCAAGACACCAGATCTCAATTTGCTCAGTAGGGTTGGACTCAACACTCTGCTTAGATGGATACATGCCTTCCAGATGGAAATAGCTCACTTTTGTCATTCCTGAAGAAAACACAGAGTTTATGTGTTCTACAGTTACTTGTGATTATGGGGATGCAGATATAAATTTGGCTTTGTGAGTGCAACCAGTAACTGATTTGTAAAGGAAAAAGAAAAATAACAAGCCCATTATTCCCACCTAGACTCTGCAGGAAATTTCTGTCCATTCAGAACATCTCCATGCACCAGGTGCTGAGCTGGCATTTGCCACAGAAGGTGAAGGAGATCTCCCCTGTCAGAGACTGGAGTGGATGCAGAAGGGCACCTGGAAGTATCACCAGCAGGGGGAAGGCTACCTGTAATCGAGCTGTGATGGAGGAAGGTTTTACTTCAGCATCAACAAATATGCTTTAGGACAGTCATGCTGCTTTCCCTCTTTTTACTCTTTTTCTTCTTACTACTTCAGTTGTGACAAACATCAAATAAGTGTTTATGTGCTCATGCCAGAAGGAACACAAAGCCCTGAATAAAGAGCTGTAATAAACCAGTTAGCAAGTCCTAAATACAAGTTATGTCTGTACTCAATTCTGGAAATACAAAAGTAGTCAAGTAGTCAAGTGCTTTAAAAAAAAAAAAATCCCAAACTGTTATACAGCTGGAGAAAAAAAAAGTTCTCCAAACTCCATCTTCCTCACATGAGGAAGCAGGCTTAGGCCAGTAAGCAAACCTTCCTTTAAAAACAGTACACAAACAGTGTAGAAATATGAGGAGTTTAGGATTACAGTTTAATATGATAGCTGAGATGCTACCATCCTCAGTCTTCCTTGACACCAGACATCACTTTTATGAAAGATTTTACTCCCACTTTCCTGTTACCTGATCCACATTCCTCAATTCTGCTTTGAAAGTCTTGGAGAAAGTGTATTACAAGGAACTCCTGCCATCTAGGTTCAGATTAGGTTATTTTTGTCTCCAAATAAGAAGTGTTAGCTAATAAGATTTGCTGTCACACCCATCAAGGACTGTGTTCCATTATTCATTTGGAAAAGAAAAAGTTTCAAATTACTTCATGTCCACAAGAAATAGACACCTGCTTTTCCTGGCATCCTGCAGGTTGAACGAAGGCAGTTGCGCTCTGAGAAAATCGTTATACTCATGAATCTCTATAAAATCTCAAAAAAATGACAATATCTATAACTAATAATTCTAATAATCACTTTTTAAACTATAAATTAATACTATAAATAGTCAATTCACTCGTTCATTTACACGTTTTTTGGCTCTGAAATATTGGAAGAGAGTCGAGAAACCTTCCACTGCAAAGCAAACATTTTTCTTTGTATTGAAAAGCTCTAGGTGAGGTAATTTATGTGCAAACAAGTTTGAAGTTCCAATTCAGATACTGATTGACCTGTTCATAGCTATTGAGGAACTCTGAAATGCAAAATTAAGTTTCAGATGTCTGGCTATCCTAACACTGGGACATCTGCCTAGTGTTGAAGAAATCTCTGACTCATTTAAAAACAGATGTGTTCTAATTTCTCTATCTTATTTCTCCCACTATGAAGCTGTTGTGTGATCTATTTAAAAACAAAGCAACATTTTAATTTCACTAAAACCTGATGAAGCTTGTGTCTTCACATTACTGTCATCTTTTTCTATTAATCCCAGAATCAAGCATACTCAACTGTATTCAGATATTACCTTCTGTTTATTTGGACACCAGTGGGTCTATTCACATGGCAGAAACACTTCTCTAAATCCTTTGCAGGATCAAGGTCTCAGCCTATAAATAAGTAGCAGCTATATAGCATAAGTAGTGTCCTAGGTTGTATAGTACTCAGTAAAATGAGGTTGATGTCCTTTGGAAAGTGTCTGAGCCTACAACATATAGATTCATAAAATAAAAAACAACACTAAGAAAGTGACCCTAAAGAACACAAAATAAATTCTGGTACTTGAAAAGGTAAGCTTCATTTCTTTGAAGAAGGACATATCTAACTTCTTGTACTGGGTGAGTCTCATTCAAGCACTCAGAATGGAGCTTACCATAATTTTGTCTTAGATTTGTTTCTATCAGTGTTCACTCTCCTTCTGATGGACAGTCCAGGAATATTTCAGAACAGTGTGTATTGCTACAGTTCTGATATTTTTAGGAGCCATCAGGATGAATGATCTTGTTCTTCCAGTAATCATTTCCCCATTTAGTCACCTAACATTTCCTTTTTCCTTTGTTTCTTTTGCTACTTCCACATATATAAATTAGGATTTAGGACCTGGTGGAAAAAAAGAAAAAAAAAACCAACAAAAAAACCATTTTGCCTTCTGACTTCAGCTGAGGAATCTGGCCTTTATTAACACAGATAGGGGAAATAACTAATTGTGATGCATTAGCATTTTGGCCTGACCAGCATTTTCTGCTGTTTGGCCTGACTACTGCTTAGGACAGAAACTTTTTTTCTGTTCTCCAACATAGTAGGGTACTTCTGAACACTTAGAAATGCGTTACTCCTTGTACTTGCAATAGTCAACAGTTTGAAATGTGTGTGTGTAATTAATAGTGTCAGAAACAGGAAAAGACATATGGTTGATTTTTTCTTCCTATGGAAATCAAAGCTTTAATATTTCATTTCAGAAAGAAGATGCCAGAGCAAAGGAATGCCCTGTGCTTGTTGCTTTGATAGTCAGGAGACATGAATATTATTATTGATGTGCAAACACAAAGAGCTGCAGGCTTGTAACTCTGTGTGATTAAAAACCTGCAGGAGGTGCTTGGTGGCAATAGGCACAGGATGTTTATGATATAAGGGAGTAGAAATGACAACTGACCTTTCCTGGAGACATGAATGAGTCTGGTACAACTTTGGGGCTTAATTTCCCTGCAAGTGCCTCTTGCCTCTTCCCACCCCACATGACTCCATCTTTCTGAATCCCACCTCAGGCCTCTTTTGCTTCGTATTACTGTGTCATAGTCAGAGTACATTTTTATCAGTGAAACTTTTAGCCTCCTGTGAGAAACCTTATCTTTTCTTTCTACCATCATTCCTCCTGATGAAGAGGATGTTCTTCCTTTGCTCCTACCTTTCCTTTCTGTGCTATGCAATGGAGCGTGCTCAGGGCAGGCTTAGTCCTGCCATCCCTCCTCCTGTTCCCAGAGGGGACAAAAACAGAATCTGGAAGTGACAAACTTGGAAGTCTTGGATATTTGCCTTTTTGCTTGAGTGAGATCTTCCTTCACCAGCGTGACCCTGCAGCATCACACAGAGCACCTGGTGCGAATCACCCCTGAGCTGGTTAGAGCAGCCTGTTGTCACCTAGAACCATCCCAGGTGCTAGCACTGGGTGCTCAATCACACATAATCACTAAAAATTTCTGCAAGACCAGGGTGAGAGAAACCCAAAATGAAAGATTTGGCTGCAATTTAAAATACAAATCTGCTCGTCCACTTTCTAAGCTTATGGAAAGTAGACTAGCACTAGTGCTCTCTGTAGAAAATAACTGGCAGATAAGACAAAGGCTTAACCAAAAGTATTACCTCCTATTTTATTATGTTGGCCCACAATATCAGAGGCAGATTTTGGTGGCATGGTAGTAAAGGTCAAACCTTCCCATCAACATTCCATTACATGTTGTTGCTGTGCAACAGATGGCAGCAGAGGGGCAGTCTGACAGAATGGCATCTGACACGGAAGTGTGTATGAAACAAAGGTGTGTCACTGAATTCCTCCGCATGGAAAAAATGGCACCCACTGACATTCATCGACACTTGCTGAATGTTGACAGAGACCAAACAGTGGATGTGAGCACAGTGAGGCAGTGGGTGGTGCATTTCAGCAGTGGTGACAGTGACGGGGGGTCACCTCTGCTGGTGCAGGTATCTACAAGAGCAGCATGCAGGCTCTTTTTCATCACTGGTGAAAATGCAGAGCTAACGACGGTGACTCTGTGGAAAAATAGTGTTTTGTATCTGAGAATCTGCTCTATCAAATGGTGTTATTGTGTTCTTTGAATCTGTTGTAATTTCTGTAGGAATAAATGGGAGGCATTACCTTCAGAAAGACCTTCATAATTTGATTAGACAGAGGTGTTATGTTAAGAACATGGTGGTATGATACAGAAAAAGTCTCTTCATGTTCCCCTGTGACCCTCTGCTTTCATTTGTCCTTGTTCCTTTTGCAATTTAAAAATTGTACAAAATGGTAATAGTAACACTTATTGGTAAAATATCCTGAGGATGAACAGTGCAGAGTATTGCCCTCATTTAATAAGGGGACAGGCCAGGCTACATCGGCTATGATATAGCGCAGTAATTGCGCCTCCAGCACCTTTAAACTCCCTAGGCTTTAGTCTGCATTATGCTCCTAACCTTAGAAATGCAGTGCTATGACTTTGGAGTCATCCAATCTCTACTTTATTTAATTCCATTGCTCATTGCATAAACAACTGTATCAAATCTGAAATTGTGGTATAATTTCCCTACTGGAATAATTTGCTCTCTCTCTTAGACAAATATATTAAAATGTCAGTAAAACAACCCTCTTTCCTAAGCCCTTAACCAACTCTCTTTTTAATTTCTCTTTTCATTTTTTGCTACGGTAAGGTTGAATCAAAAACCTTCCACTTATGAACCCAGTCAGAACTGCTCCATAGGTTATCTTGATAAAACTGGTGGGTCACTGTTTTGGTCACTTCACTTGTTGCAAGAAGTGAAAACCCCATAAATCTTCAATAACATTATCATTGTCATGAAGCATCTGACAGCCATGGATTGGACTCTACTTAATTGTCTTTGAACTTCACCACTGGTAATTGTGAAGGAAGATAACAAATTTATTTAAAAAAAAATCCCAAATTGAAACTTCTAAATTCCGTTTCTGCTAGACTGCAAAGGCAGAAACATTCGCTGAGATGAATAGCAGAAGACAGTGTAACAAATTAATACAAATGAAGTCATTCCTGAGTGACTCCATCTGCTTTGGAAATGAGGCTCGGACTTTCCAAAATGTGGCCATGATCCAGATAATTAGGCTTGACTCCAAATGAAGCCACACAGGTAACTTATAGCTTCATTAACTCTCTTCAGGAAGGCAGGCATCCAAAAACTAACCTTAATAGAGCAGCATATGATCCATTGACAATCTGTTTGATATTAAAAAATGAACTTTGTTTTCACTCTGTTACATGAGTATTAGGCCAATAACATATGTGGAACAAAATGCAAGGGACTGGACATGTTCTTGTATCTTGCATTACATGTCAGTCACTGTATCCAGAGAACTGGGATCGTAGTTTTTTGTTTACAAAGTTTAATCAAAATACATTAATAATCTACAAAACCTAAGCAAGGCACATAAGGTGTCTTCAAGTGTCTTTCTTCTGTAATCAACAGGGGGATTATTAGGTAATAACAAATGTTATTCATCTTCATAATGGCTAAATGACAGCCTGCTTAAAAATAACAAATGACTACTCTTCATCATGTATTACAGGGTGAATATGACCTTCACGTACTTTAAGCAAACAAGTCCTCTTTTCAAAGACTTTCCCGGTTCTTTAATTGATAATGATGAGATGCTTTATCTTTGCTGAAGAAAAAAAAAAAGCACTATTTATACAATTTATTTTAGGCTTGCAGGCATTTTATATAGCCCTCTCTGTCAGAAAAGATGCTGAGATATAATACTGATTTTTTCATCAATAATAAATTAATGCATAATTAAAGTGGTTAGTGAGGTGCATAATGAACTCCTGTGAGATATTTCCCCTTAATGTTTATCAGCTCTATGTGTGATTTTTTCCTGTTGACGTTCCTGCTTTACTGCAAAAGAACTGTAGAAAATTGGGCTGAAAGAAGCCCCAAGTTCTCTTGTATGTCTGTCCATCTTGAAACAAGAGCCTCATTCACACCTGGCAGAAGTCTGCCTGACATCCTCTTGAAAACCTCCAGTGTTGACCGTTCTTCCCCCATAAAAATCAGTTCCGATCCTTGCTGCTAGGAATGTTTTCAGAGCATTTAACTTTAATCTCTCTTTTTGCTATTTAAGCCCATGTGTTTTACAGAGTAGGCTCTGGAGTTTCAATACTGAAGCTTTTCAGTAGATTTATTCGTACCTTCTGAGCAAGTTTCTTTGAGCCTGAAAAGACTAAAGCATGTGCAGTAGCTTACATACATCAGCAGTCAGACCGATGAGGATGGAAGCCTAAACAAGTGCTGTCTAATACAGTAAAAATGGTCATCCTTCCTAGCAGAATTTCTGTAGTACGTCACTTTTTCTATTTTTATTTTTAAATTTAAGTGCTTTGGGTAATGCAAGCTACTCTGATCCCCGCAAATGATGATTTACAGACAATTTGTCCTTTTGCAAATAATTACAGCCAGAAAGGTATTTATGCCTTCTGCTACAGAAAGGTACAGTTGTTGCACCTTCTACTAAGGTAAATTAAGGCAATTATTTGTAAACATTGTCTATAGATTAAGAAAAAACAGAATAATTACCATTCTTGCTTCTGCAATTTGAAAGATACTGCTTCATTTGCCAAGTCACAGCCATATTTGACTCATTTGCCATGCAATTTACACCCACAGGATTTGAGATGAGGTAGAATTAGAGCTTTCTCCTACCTCTTGTTTCTCTCACAGTACGATGGGTGTTGCAAACAAAATGTAATTTGCCAGAAGTACTCAAAACAGAGAAAAAGTGGTATAAGCA
This sequence comes from Numida meleagris, assembly GCF_002078875.1. NCBI lineage: Eukaryota > Metazoa > Chordata > Aves > Galliformes > Numididae > Numida > Numida meleagris. The sequence goes on along the minus strand of NC_034410.1, from coordinate 66,646,424 downwards.
TTTGTGGAGATCATCTTAGGGATTTTAGACAAACATTTGGAGTGAAGAGTGTTGTGCAAAAGGAGGGATCTCTTAATTACGTTCCATAAAAAGAAATCCAATATTGAAACAAGTGCAGTACTGGCTTTGCTTGGTCTCTTATTAATTATAGCACAGTACAATGCTGTTCTAAATTTTTTTTGTTGTACATTCTAAGAGGAAATATTGGTCTGGATTGTTCCAACTTAGGCTACTTTTCTGCAGTATCTGGATTTTTGTTTTTTGTTGTTTGTTGTTTTTTTTTCCCTGCAAATCAGTATGTGATTATTTGTCACTGCCTTTTCTTTATTCAGGCACAAAATGCAGGCATTGATTTTTACTTTTTTTAACACGCTTATTGAATTATCTCTGTAAATCAGCCAAAAGTTGAATAAATACCATAGCTAATAAAAGTAAATTATATCTTTTTCAGTTTCCTTTTTCACTTCCTGGGCTACAGGTATGCCAAAATTCAAACCTGTTTTAGAAATGCATGCACACATGCATACACACACACACACATGCATAGAAAGCTTCTAATAAATATATACATTATATATTTATTTTGATCATCATCTCTTCTAATAGATATGACAAAAATTAACGGAAAGCCATTCATTAGATGTTATTAGTAACTTTGGGGTAACTGATTCAAGCTAAGCAAGCATGGTAAAGGCAGGCAGACGGTCTGACGTTCTCCAACAACACTTTGTCGAAATCTAACTACTGTTTGCTGCTGAAGAAACATAAAGAAGCCATAGAAACATTAAGGTTGGAAGAGACAGCTAAGATCATCTAGTCCATCCACCAACCCATCCCCACCATGCTCACAACCATGTCCTTCAGTGCCTCATCCACACATTTCTTGAACACCTCCAGGGACGGTGAGTCCACCAGCTCCCTGGGCAGCCTGTGCCACTGCCTCACCAATCTTTCTGAGGAAAAATGCCTCCAAATATCCATTCTGAACCTCCCCTGGTGCAACTTGAGGCCATTACCTCTTGTTCTATCACCCTTACCAGGGAGAATAGGCCAACGCCCACCTCACTACAACCTCCCTTCAGGTAGTTGTAGAAGGCGATAAGGTCACCCCTGAACCTCCTCTTCTCCAGACTGAACAATCTCAGTTCCCCCAGCTGCTCTCCATAAGACTTGTGCTCCAGACCCCTCACAGCTCTGTTGCCCTTTCTTTGGGCATGCTCCAGGGCCTTGATGTCTTTCTTGTAGTGAAGGGCCCGAAACTGAGCACATTACATGAGGTGCACCCTCACAAGTGCTGCAAAACAAAACAATAGTGCCTTAAATAGATGATTTATTAAAATTATCAGTATCACCTTCTAAATGATAGTATTTTCCTGTTTTTACCAAATTAGAGAAAACCTGAGGAAGAACATGATGCTGGGGAGTAATGTCTGAAAACCTTCTGAACTTTCTTCTTCTAAGTCACCCTCCTTCTCAAGAATATTTGCCATCAAGCCCTTTGTGTTTTCTGTCTTTCTTGCCTGCATCATGATTTTATGCCCATTTGTCTCCTATGTGAAATTACAGTATTATCAGTGTGTTTCTAATGTGAAAGCTCTGCCATTCTCGCTACAGCGCTGAATTACAGAGTGAGAGTTAATGTTGAGCAGGAGCCTGTTTTCCTAACATTTCTCCATAGCAGAATTTCAGTCATTCATTAAATAAACTGATAACAGTACAAAATTAATACTAATTCCCTCTTTGCATATTTTTTATTGGATGCAAGATGACAATAGGACAAAGTCTGATGTAACGTTACTAACTGCAGGGTCACAAGCTTTATTTCATTTTGTTCTGCTGTGGAAAAGAAGGGGCAAGGCAGTGTCAGGAAGTTTCCCTCACTGGCTCCTTGGGAGGAGATGTGCAGGACTGAGAGACATGCTGGAGCCCAGTGGTGGGCACTAGGCAACATGAGTGCATGGCTCCATCCCTCCATGACTCCAGTTTACTCCAGTTTATTGCTACTTTGCTCAGGGCTGGTCTCAGCCACGCTTGAGCTCCCAACAGACAAATAATCTCACTCCCTCGTATTCCCCTCCAGTTTCCTGCCCCAGAATCTTTTCTTCTGATGCCCCACGGACCAGTTTGCTCTCCAGAGAGGGCTGCATTTTTGGTAAAGAATGCAGTGTGTTCTTGTAATCCGAAATCAATGAAGCACTCGGAAGCAAGGAAATGGCACTACATAAATCAGTCAGCTATCAATATTATGCTTGTTGCTCAATAGCATAATTTTCAAAGAAAGTTGTCTGCAGACGTTTCCCTTTAGTAACCAGATAATTCTTTAAAATAGAAGGTCGTAAGAGGGCTTGGGCTTTTCCAGGTTTAACTGAATACCCTTCGGTGTTTTGGGAAGCTGGACTTCATCCAAGTTTTTGTATTAGAGAAGGATGTCTCTTCATGTTCTAAGAATTCAAGTGAATCCTGTGGCTAGATGACAAATCACATTTGGCTCTGGTGTGAAAGAAGACATAGGTAACACATAAAACCAAGACACGAGATTTTGAGTAAAGTTTGCTGGGTAATTTCTATATGAAAAGCTGTATATATACTACTATAATGTAAATATCATGAATTTCAGTTCTTAAGAGGAGTAATTAAATGAGTAAAGAAAGCTGATTAAAAAAAAAAAAAAAACTAGTCTAATTGAACCAAATCCTATTGTTTGTAGGTAGTTATCAAGTCTTCTGGGAATATTTCTGAATTGGGCCCTACAAATACATATCTGTGTACAGCTCTCCTTCAGTCAAATTGGATATAAGGAAGAAGTTGTTTACAATGAGGGCGGTGAAGCACTGGAACAGACTGCTCAGAGAGGTATTGGAATTCCCGTCCTTGGAAACACTCAAGGTCAGGCTGGATGGGGCTCTGACCCACCTGATCTCACTGTAGGTGTCCCTGTTCATTGCAGGGGAGTTGGACTAAAGGTTCCTTCTATGATTCTGTGATTCTACATTTACGTGCCTTAAAGTCTTTCCTATGTCATTCCATCAACATGAGACTGGTGCAAAGAGGTAAAATTGAAAAAAATATACAGTCAAACAGCCTCAAGAGGTGAGGAGAAAAATAGAGCTTATTGATATATTAATCTATGCTGATTGGCAATACTAGCAGTCCTAACAATCTTTGAAAAAATTTACAGACCATCAGATTTGGAGGTGTTGTCTGAAGATAAAAACAAGTTTTCCCTCTGTCCAATACCTATGAATTCTATGAATGGTCTAAGGAGAGATTATTCACATTGCAGATAATCTGTGCTCCAAGCACTATGACCCCTAGCTGTGTCCACCTAGGCCAGGTTGTGTCTGGAAGTAATGTTAGGGAGATTAAGTGGAATAACCTGCTTAAGTTTATTGCTAGCTAGAGATGCTCCGTGATAGCATCACCATTATACTTTCTTGTTTCTCATATTACTTCACCATATACCTCTGAAACGTTGCTTACATTTAAGGTGCCTGGGGTTTTTCTTTATCCAAGTTACACTCTCATATTAGACTAAATAGTGAGGAGTTGCTTCAGATACCACAGAAAGACAACCAGATTCTGGGCTCTGGGCAAATCAAAGACTGTTCCCTGCTAGGAAAAGATGAAACACTCCATTGTAACGTCAGTATGGAACCTGTTAATAATCAACATATTCTGGAAAATAAACCACATGTTTAAGAAATAAAATTTAGCTTTTGTTTACTAAGATCTGGAAGGAGAACAGTAACTTCCATACGCAAGACCAGGCAGTACAAAAATGGAACATTTCAGTTTGTTTTGTGCCTCTTTTCAAAGGAAACGGCTCCCTTAATGTCCTTCTGTCTTCCTTTTCCCCACCATTGCAATCAGTATTTTCTGATTTTGTGACCAAAATGTGGCAGTTGAATGGGGCTTAGGTCAACCTGATGTAGTGAATGATGTCCCTGCCTACAGCACAGGGGGTGGAACTAGTTGGTCTTTAACGTCACTTCCAACCCAAATCATTCTGTGATTTTATGATTCTAAATCTTCCCTCATCTATTTTGGATCTCTGCCCAACACATAGAAAATTTACCACTACAAATACTATACTAGTTCAGGCTGCATCCAGCCTGCTCATCTATATGCGTGGACAAGTGACTGTGGAAGAGCATTTGGAGTTTCCTCAAGGGCTAGGCCAGAGAGCTCAAGGGACAAGTCTCTCCGTATGTACATCACCTGTCTGTACCACCACTTACCTATCATGGTGCAAGGGAAAATGTCTTCAGCTGATTTCCTTCATCCAGTCATACCTCAAACAGCCTTGTGAACCTACAGTGATGCATAGTTTAAAATTAATTTGTTTAACCTGCCTGTAAAACATTTTGATTTTTTTTTTCCTGGAGAATTGCCTAGCATACCTTAATTAAAATGCCTTAGTCAGATATGTAGTCATTGCAAATTGTTCACAGCTCAAATGAGGCAATTATCTTTGATATTCGATGTCAAAGGTCATTTTTTGCTCATGGCTGCATAGCCTTTTCCATCCAGGAATGAGAAGACTTTGTAGGACAGAAAAGGTGACCAAAGAGGATATAAAGAAGTCTATGAATATATAATATTCCCGGGAAGCCAGCAAGGCAGAAAGCAGGTGTAATAGTTAGAGCATGCATGCAACGCTGCTCATCTGTATTAATGCAAGTTTGCACAGTTAGTGTTACTTTCTGGTATCCTTTACAGGTTATATAGTAAAGAAAGAAACTGTGGACAGTATCTGTCTTCCTGTTACCTCATTATCTGTCACAGAATGTTGCTTCCTGTCTGGTCGGCAGTGTTACCACATGAGCTCAACCCAAAACTTAACTAACCATTTGCATAAGAAAAATCCATCCTGGGGAACCCTGCATGAGATACTGGAAGTACTACTTGGTGTTCTGTTATTTCTCATTTAAAAATTAAGAAGCTGGCCGTTCAGGTAGCTTGCTTAAAATAATTACTTTTAAATACAGCATTGTGAAAGTCAGTAATGGACTGGAAAGAAAGGCAAAGTTAACTAAATTAAACTGCAGCCCTATTTTTTTCTCAAAGTACACGTTTAATATTAAATGAGATATTTAAAAATAACTATGGGCAACACATTAATAAAAAAAAAGATAGAACAGGTAAACTGAAAATTAAAAGACAAGTGAAATATTCATAGATTTTTTTTTCTTTCAGTGTTAGGGATGGCCAGGACATTTTAACTGCAACATTTCCTGTCAGAAAATGGTATTTCCTCTGAGCAAAACAGTCTCTGCAGGAATATGTCAATTGTGACAAAATGGGAAGAAGGGGCAGTAAATGAATCCTTTTAGTGGTATCAAAACATTGTGTTTTGAAGTGTTTCTGAACGTTACCAGCATGGTGTTTCTTTTAATTATAATAATTTTATAGTCTGGTTTAAAAGTGAGATTGGAATAAAACATTCAAACACTGTAAAATGGGTCGTTTCAACCTCTCTAAAAGCATTTTTTGAATGTGTATTTTATTTAACTTCCTTTGTCTTCAAAATTACGCTTAGGAAAATCGTGTTTTAATTTACTGCAAAAATATCTGAGGTAGTAATTCTTAAATAAAAGAAGTTTCAGATTGCATGGGGCTTTACTTATCACCTGTTCATATTTTTTGCCCCATTATTTGCTCTAGATGTGTTCACACTTGTCTTGGGAGATGACATAAAGGAGACAGAAGATGTTCTTTTGTTTCATTAAAAGCTTGAAAGAAAATATTTTTTCAGTGGGAAACTGAAACTTCAAGAAATTCTGCTCCCTCCCTCTTCTTTTCTCATTGATCACCCACTCCATCACCATCCCACCCCACCTGCTCCATGTAAGCACCATTCTAAACACAGAAGTAATCTTTGGTTTTTTTTTTAAATCTATTTCCTTAAACTCTCATGTTTTAATCCAGGTTGTCTAGATAATTATACTTGTAATGTAACCCCAATAACAGCTGTCAGTGCAACTGCAGAGAGAGGGAACAGTGGTGGTGTGTAAGTGGGAATAAGGGTGATGAGGAAGAAGGGAAAAAGACAACTCTTTTACTGGCCTCGGTACTGAGGAAAATATATTGTAGACTTCTGCAAAGGTTCAGATCCATCCATAAGGATAAGTAGATCTTTACTTATTTAGACAGACTTGATTAAAACAAGGTAATCCCATTCGGTACAGACAGGCATTAACGGAGTCATTTCACCTGCTGTAGTGTTTCATCTTTGCGATAATTGTAATGGTGCAGTTGCTTAAATTCTAAATGCTCCCTACTTTTGCTAAAGCTTCCAGAATTTCTAAGACGCTTGTATATGCTGTTTACACATAAAATATGCCCTTATACTACATATGACATCAATATAATGGTTAAAAATAGACAAATTGTCTAATTTTACCAATGATTGAGTAGACACCTAAGTGGGTTGGGATTTTGTATAAGGACTCTCATCTCAGAGGTCAAGGGTTCAAATGTATTCCAAATCAATACTAACTGAGAGTTATTACCTCTGGGTGGCCTGTGTGAAATGAATGGTGGTTCTAGCCTAATTTCTAGTTGACAGATGTCTGTGCCATCAAAAAAATCCCATCATTACATTTGGCATTCTTCACATAAGCTTCAACATAGAAGCCAAAGACAGACTGGGCACAGAGGTGGAATTAATCTCTTATGAAAGGACTATAGTCCAAAACAGAGATAAAACCGATTATTCAGGCAGTGTGAGGGAACACTGCAGTGCCAGTGCTTGTGATTTTTTCCATCCTCTGAATAAAGAGAGGACAGAATTTCTCATGTTTTCAATCCGGTATGTTTTCATAAACCCCAAATTCACTTTTGCAGGGGAAAATATGTAAGCAGTTTATTTGTGCTACCAAGTTCAGATTGTGTCAACAACTCCATTATAAACCTCAGCAAAGTATGAAAGTGTAATCTGGGCTAAAAGTTGGTGGAGAGGTTCTCAGCTCTAAAGCCTATTTCAAACCACATTAAAAAATATGTTAGGCCACTTATAAGTTAAAATACCCAAGGCTAAATAAAAATAATAAAAAAAAGTCCTTTCATCTAAGTGTGGAATGCAAAGAGGAAATCGAGTGTCAAATATGCTATGGTTTAAAAAATATTCCCACATCTGTGCATCAAATGAGGAAGTTTCGACAAGTCTTTCTGATTAAGTCTGAGGACACTTAAGAGGTTCTTCTTGCTTGAATTTTTGGGAATATGCTATCAGCAGGTCCTGGAGACAGACCGCAGAGAGCTTTAAAAAATGTGAGTGATAACATTTTGAAATCGCTGCAGAACTTTACTGCCATGAAGAAAAAATATGTAGATTTGGCTTACTCCCAATGGGAAGATGAGCTGCATAGTTTTGTGCAGCTTGAAGGCGTTAAATTTGCCTAGTGGGAAGACCAGTTAAAAGAGAATTACAGCAGTTTAAGCATGAAAAATAAGAGTATGCTGCGCATCAGCAGTCTCAATTCTCAGGCAGATACTGTGAGCTTTAATTCTTGCTGCATTTCTCAACTGAAAAAAGAAAGATAATCAATGATTTTACGTAAAAGTAACTCTTCTTATTTGTGCATAATAAAAGCAGGATATTTTTCTACATTCATCCTTGAGATCACAAGCCTGAAAAGGGGATAGATCTTGGCACCAAAAAGTTTATCAGAGAAATGCATTTTAGTGGAATGTAAAGAGTTGGATCCTAAGTCCGCTATGGCTCTTTTTAAGCTCCAGGCCCTCTGATACTTCTCATTTTCTGTGGCACTTTGCTGCTGTGCATTGACTCAAGAATGGGACCCAATGTGAACCCCTCAAGGATGCAGAAAGCTGCTGCCTTCTCTAACTGGTCCCAGCACAGGCAATTGGCAAAGAAGGAACATGGAGCTTGACAGGGATAGCTTCTTGTCTGCAAGTGAGGTGTTGCCCAGACCAAATGGACTTCAGGCATAAAGCAGTTGTGGACTAGGTGCCCCATGAAATAAAAAAATCCCATCAAAAACACTGAATAGTCTGAAAATTTAACAATACCCTTCACTAAAAGGCTTATGTTTTATGTGTGTTTAAAGAGGAAAAAAAGCCTATCAAGGCACTTTGGGAAGCAATGGCACATTTACAGGAAAGGTGCTGAACTATATATATATTTTTTTCTCATCTCTATATTCTATGGAGCTAAACTGTAGGCAAAAAATAACAATCTGGGAATACGGGACGTTGACAGAAGAGTTAGTATAGAAATACAAATAGTCCAGCCACAGTTTCCGGAGATCAAAGGGTCTTGAATAACAACCTATATCCCCAAATAACAAATTTAACCGAATCTCTGTACAGAATCAAATAATCCCCAGACAAGTTACCTAAGTAGTCAGTACGAAGAAGGGTACTTCATCTTGATTTAGCTCCTAACTCAAGCACTACTTCTAGAGGCCTATTTCTTCATGATTGCACTGCAAAATGCACATGATTGTGTTCGTGCTCAATTTGTAAGTGCTAGGGTCTGTCTCATTACTTAAAGAAGAGCTAGTCTGGAAGAGGGAAACAGTGTTTGCTAGCTCCCTAAACAAAGAAATGGGTTGGTGTGGGTGCCAGGCATCAACCCAGGGCTGCGGGACTGCTGCATGAGGTGAGCTCAGGGCTCCAGGGCCACACCACAGTGCATGGCCAGGCACCTCAGAGAGAGCCAGGGGAAGAGAGTCCCAATACTGCCAGCAGCCACGAACAGGGGGAGAAACAGCCCTGCAGGCACACAGGGGAGAGGAGGAGATGGTCTCCCTATCTCTATACAGACATGTCAGCTTTTCCATCTTATTTTCTCCCCCTGTTCTACTGAGGATGGGCAGTGAGAGAGTGGTTGTGTGGGCACCTGCTAATACACCACGGTCTCACATCAGCTTCAGTGTGTGCCTTGCAGACTGCAGTGTTTAACCACACAAAATAAAGCTGCTTCTTGTCTCAAATTACCTATGAGAATTTTATTATGGTACAAAACTCAAAAGCATTATACAAAAATATTTATGAGCCAGAGGGGCATCAGTTACAAAACATTAACATCCCAACCTTTGTCCAGTTATCTGTCAGAATTCCCAACAGAGGTAATTTGCAACTTACGCGTTTGAGAAAGAAAGCTGAGGAAACTGTGCTGATGCCTGAAAAGAGAGCTGTTCTAAAACATGCCAAATAGCATGGAGGAAAACAGGACAGTTCTTGTCTGATGCTGTCATGGAGGCACTGCTCTGTGTGCATCCACTGGGCAAGAATATGTTTCTCTGAGAGGAAGGTGGTGACTCTACCAGGAAGTACTTGTTAGGTTTGTTGTTTTGTTTTTAGAAAATGCAAGGATTTACTAGTGTACTCTCTTTGCAGTGTCCTGATGTGCACACAGCTAGCGGAATACATGTATCTCCCTCCTCTCCAGTTGTTTCTTCCGCACTGTGAAGGAGAGAGAACGCTCCGCATGCCAAATTCTTTCTGTCTGGAGACATCAGGGATAACAGCAGAATTACAGTGTAATTGACTCTTTGTGTTCTTTGCTACAGGGAAGGCATAGCTCTTTGAATTTGTTTCCATCCAAGGGAATTTTTTTTTCTCCTTAAGGTTAGGTCCAATATGTTGTCTAGTCTAACTGAAGGCAGCACTATGCTTGCTAAGGTAACTGATCCTATGTACCCTCTGCTCACTTTGACTTGCAACTTTTTTTTTCTTGGAAAAGCTCTGACTGCTCCTAAGAAAGCAAAGAAAAAGATCTCTCATCCCCTGACCCCCAGTAATTCAGCCACCTCATGAAGCTTGTTATAAAGGGTTGATGCAGCAAGGTATTTAAGTGTGTCAGTCAGGGTTAGTTAGTTTCCAGTTACATTTGCTCAATAGAAGAGAAGTTATACGGAGAAAAAGAAAAAAGAAAGAAAGAAAGAAAAAAACCTTCTAAATTCTGGATTGCTTACTGGCCCAGATCCATCTCATTTCACTTCCCCAAGATACCTCCAGAAGGAACCCAATCTCTTTACATTCATTATCTTCTCCTCCAGAAGGGGGGGAAACAAGGGAGAGACTATTGCAGAGAACAGTACTCATCCTCCTCTCCCCCACCATTTGCTACAGGAAGAAGTATAAAGAGACAAGTTCCTCCTGAAGGTTCTTCACATAAGCAGGATGAACCCAGAGAGCCTGAGCCAGGAGACATTAACCAACCCTTGCTGGTTTAATGAGCAACCTAAATAGCAAAGACTGGAGCCAATCATTCTGAAGCAGTTTGAGCACTTACTAAGCTCCAAAAGTCCCATGGTTCCAGAAGTAAAAGGCAGTCAAAATAGGTGTTGGGGTGAGTGGGAGAAGAGGAGCAAGCAAAAAAAATGAGAGTCCTGGGGTTATCTGAAATTGTGCAAAATGTGGGGAAGAAGATGAGACAGCATTTGACTATATCTGCAAACAGCATCCACAGGTGCACTAAAAAGGGACAGATTCAGAAGGTAACTGGTTCTGACAGTGGCTAGTCTGCAGGCATAACATTTTGTTCTACTGAAAACAAGAATGCCTGGGCTGTTAGGAACAGATGCCAGAGTCTTTGGGAAATTACATAGATGGAAAGTGACAGTTAAAGCAAAACAACCCCCTGACGGATGGGAGCTGGAGGCCCTAGGGCAGCCACCACTTCACAGAAAGGAACTGTACCTACCCACATCAGTAGTGCTGGCTGTAGATTGCCACAGTATCACAGGAGGTGGTGGTTATCTGCAGTTGCCTGAAACTGTGGATACAGACAGGTGTGTCACCTTCTCAGAGTTTCAGGAAGGAGAGGCTGGGGCTGCCTGGCAGATTGGCTCCTCTGAGGGCTGCTTAGCAGGATGGGGCCACTGGGGCCTATGGGACACAGGCATCCGAGTCATGTTATGAGACTCACTGCCTCCTCAGGCAAGTGGCACTGGGGTTTGAGGCAACTCTGAGAACTTGAGCAGCAGTGTCTGAGCTCTTAGAGCAGGTGCAGGTGTTAGTCTGGTTCCAGTTGTGTTGAGCTGGGCGCTGAAAGTGTTACAGCTGGCATTTTAATGGCAAGCCTTTACGTTGCAAGGGAAATTGCTGAGGCTTATGCTCAGCTCCCTAGGCAGAGCTTGTGCAGAGGCCTGAGAATCTGCTGAAGTGATGCAAAGCTGTTTGGTACTGGTCTCAGACCCAGGAGTCAGCTCCCTCAGGAGTCTTAAACCCCAAAAGGCTGATACCCTGCTAGCAATGCCACCTGCCCAGAGCAGGGAGAAGGCACTCTAGGCCATGCTCAGGTGCTAAGGGCCCCCACAGAAGCAGGGAGGGAGAGGAGAACAGAAGACCAGCATATAAGCATGCGCCTAAGGAGACTCCAGACCACAACAAGTCTGCTGTTTGGGGACTGAAATGAAAAATGTGTGCAAGTACACCTATCAGATTTTAAAGATACCAAACATGTACCAGGAGTCAAAAGGACAAGAGTTGCCTCAAATGAGAATATACAAAGGCATTTGCAAATAGCAAAGGACATGGAGCAGGATTTCAGTAAAGCGTATGCTGTAAAATGAGGCATATCATCTTAGACGCTGTCTCTCACCTATTTTCTTCAAGGTTGCCCCAAGTCACTGGATGGTGCAGAAGAAGACGATAAAGCTGTTCTGGGTTCTCAAAGATAAATACCAGCAGTTTCACCTGTTTGTTTCTTTTTTGTTGTTGTTGTTTGGTTTTATTTAACATAACTCACCACCTGATATTTACAAATAAGACAGAAATCCAGAGATTCAGTGATGACAAGGTCATGATGAAGAACTCCAGGTCTATGAAGTGAGTTAATAAGGGGGAAACGATGTAACAAAGGTGCAAATTCACTGAAACAGATAAAAAGTATGACATTTTTAGTGAGATGGAAAAACAGCTTAATGTCATGAGATGTAGTCAGGAAGGAAAGAATGGAAAGTTTTGCTATGTGGATTTAAAGAGTAAGGGTTTGAGCCACCAGCAACGCTGGCAGCATGGCAGTCTGTCAGAAACTTCTCCTTTTGGCACATGTAGTAACTGCAATTACTACAGCTGCATTCTTTTCAATATGAAGTACAGGGAAGATACTTTTCTCAGCCAAGATGATATAAACTCAAAGCAACTCTATCAACATGTAAGAGCTAATCTTGTTTATGAGAAGCAGCCAGTAACTGTTTTGTATAACTCTTTTTCTTCCTTCCTGTCAATGAGGTAATCTGTATTTGGCTGTTTTATTTTGTGTCTGTTTGGATGCATCTATGTATTAGGGGCATTTAGGAAGTCTGCCTCTCCAGAAGGGACCTGGAGTGTGGATTGGTGTGCTTACATTCAGCTTACATTACGTGCCTGATATAGCCTAGGCCTTGCTGGAATTTCTTGCTTGGCTTATGATCCAAAGGCTGTTGAAGGCAGAAAAAGAAGCCTCACTGTCTTTGAGTCAGGCCCTTCTTTGAGTGTGTTGCCATTCACACTCATAACAACAATAGAATCCTTCAGGATTATTGGACTTGATAACCCAGAAATGTAGGTTTATTGTAGAGCTCTCAATGCAAATGTGAAGAAATTAATCCAAACCAGATGCAAACATTTGGGTAATAGTGTGCTAATTGAAAATGTGTGCAAAGGTCGCTTTAAGTAGAACACATAGCCTCTGCTGGACTCAAGAGAGATGAATCCTAGAAAAACTATTTGTTGCAGTGGCCACCTCAGTAAAAACATCTGCTGAGTGAAATACTTCAGCCAAAAAGTAAGCACAAGTCATAAAAGAACATAAAAATAAAAGTAGCTGCATTAAGAAAAGTCAGGAGAATAAACCTGAAAATATTTTACTGCTGTTGTAGATATTGGTAATACGCCTTCCCTCTTGGTATTATCTCTGGTTCTGGTGATCTCCACCTCAGAAATGAACTGACCAAGTATATCAGTTCCCAAGTTCCCATAATAGTGGTATGTTTTACTACACATAATGAAGGTTATGCCTGGGAGTCCAAAAGCCTCAGTTACCCTCTGCTGATGAGGCTTTATTCTAGTCAACGGCAAGCCTCTAACAACTGAAATAGATGGAAATTGGAATTCTTCCTTGATTTTTACAGTGTCTGCCCCATGCACAGAGCCTTAAATCTCATCTTTACTCAGAATACCATCTGAATGGCTGTTTGTGCTCCTGGGAATGACTAAGTGCATTTTTATTTTCTCCTCTTTTGTGCTACTTTTTAAAGTTTTATTTCCTGCAGTCTATCACCCGAATTCCAAGAGTTTCACAAGCTGGAATATTTCAGGCTATTTCCCCTATTCAGAATTGTATGTTGGTATATCTCATTTATATAGAGGGTTGCAGGCTGCTGTAACTCGCAGCCTGTGATGTTGACATGTTCAGTGTTAAATCCTGATTTCTCTCTTCCTCATGAAACACGATGGCCTTGACCAGACCTGCCCTCTCTGAGTGGTGCAGTGTGCTCTTCTGTGCGGCACATGGGCCCCATCTTCCCACCACACACACTGTCCTTCCTTGCCTTCCAGGATGTGCACAGCCAAACCAGACCTGTCCTAAAATTCCCATGGGACTCTGCCAGTTGTTTTAAGCATTGATCAGCTAAGGCCTTATAATATGAATTCTCTGACTTTCATAAGATTTCCTTTGATTTCTTACATGGAAAAGTAATTTGTCTTTAAGGTGTTCCTTCCTAAGAGTTTAATTTCAGACAAGGAGTGGATTTTTTTAAGCTAATTTCTCAATTGTCACACTGAGTATGCTCTGTTTCATATTGATATTGAAAACATGCTACTTTTGGATGAAAATAAACTGAAGGATACACTCTTGAAGCACACCTGATGTGCTACGACCACTAGCAGGTATTCCATTCACAGTACTAGACTAGGACCAGACCTAATCCAAAGGAAACCTTTTCCAAAATGTGTTCAGCATTCCTGTCAGCTCTTCTATATCAGCTGTTTCACTCTGCAGATCCACTCCTATTATGCAGCATTGTTTGCCAATGTAGATCTAGCCAAAGAGGATATTAATGCAAAACTATTCCAGATCACATTAAACTGTCTCAGACAAGTGGCATGTATTTGGAAATTGAAGGATGTAATAATGTAGTATGATAAATGCTCCAGAGTTATGTGAATTCTGGCATTTAATTTTCTAGTAGTTTATTTCAAAACAGTGTGGACAGTATCAACATAGTCGCAGTGAAGTTTGTGAATATTAATAATAATATGAAAACCTTGCATCTTGAAACACAGTAAACACTTTGATTTAGATTCTCTAGATTCATATATTTTTATAACCATTAAAAATGTCCCTCCAAAAACATTACTATGGACTGATAGCCAGATGGCTTTGTCCTGCCCTCAGAAGCACACACTGAGATGTCTCTGTGGCATTCCAAGAGTCCATGGCCTTCATGGGAGCACAGGCACCTGCCACCTGCTGCTGAGCACGGCAGAGTCAGGGACTTTGCTCCTCAGGCAGGAAGATGAGAATCTCAGTGACTTTGAGAAACAGTTGTCACATCTGCTGGAGTCCTTGGCTCAGCTCTCCCACACTTTCTGTCCCATCACTCCTGGAGTTTCCACTGAAAAAAGCTATGCTCATCCACAGATCCTGGGACCAGTCTACCAATTAAGTGTAAACTGTAGATCATACACCCGTCTGATCTACTGAACCATGTTCATGTATGGCAGGCGTTCACTAAACTTGGTGCTAAAAAGAATGGAATCTCTTATGTGCCTCCTTTTGCACTAGGCTGTAGAGAGAGTCTGGTCAAACATAGAGAACCCTCCTTCCAGTTTGAAGGCTTTTGAATCTATGATATTTGGGATGAAGTAAATAAAAACCATCATAGGAAAGCTGGGAAGAAGCAAGAGAAGTCTCATAATGTGGAAGTGATCAAATTCATACCAATAGGACCAGAAAAAGAGGGGGGAAAAAAAAACAGCACAGTAAAACCAGGGATATGAGCACTGCACCTTAAATTACATGTGTTTATCTGTCGGCAACTGTTAGACTGATATTTTCTTCAAAATTGGAAGCTGTATTTATAGGTCACTTGCTTTCTCCTAGCCCTTTGATCCTCAAGATACCGGGTATCAATGAGATGTGAACAGCGACCTCTCTGCTCCTATGTCTTGTTGAGCAGAAGAAAAAAATTTGGAGGTCCAGTTCCTCCACTTATTTACTCAGAACTTGAAATGTGCAGAAAATTCAGGAACTGGGGAATTATTGGCTTATTCCTATTCAGAAATTGGAGAAGTCAGTAGAGCAAGTGTTTTCTTTATATCAACTTCCTTCTGAGTTTCAACTGATGATAAAGTGGCAGCCACCATGGCTAAAAACAAAAGCAGAATTGGCTGGGGAATTGAGCTGAACTGAGAGCAAGAGAAAAGCTTCAATTCTCCAAGGAGGACCGTGTTCCTGGCAGGCTGGCTGTTTCCCTTGAAAGACTCTGAACAGCTTGGAGTGTTGTTCAGTGTAAGATGGCCAAGGACAACTCCTCAGTCTGGGATGGTTTAAACTGTCCTCCCAGTGAGACACTTTGCAAACTACAGAGGATGAGTAGAGCACAGTGAATTCTCCTGATGCTTCTTGTGCCTATTCATGCAACAAAACTGAAACCATCAGAGATATGTTAATTGCAGGAGGCTCAAAGCAAAACTAGATAATACTTCCCAAGGGAAGAGGGTTCACCACATTTCCTGCTGTCACCAAACCATGAGTAACATTTACTGCATGAGAACTGAGATATGATACAATAAATTATACTTGCTATTTGCATATTCACACCAGCACATGAAAATAAAAAGCAATGGACTACAGGTAAATCTAAGCTGGGAGTGAGATTCACTGGTCATTAAGGAAGGTATTAAAATACAATATTTTTTCTGCCTTTTGGATATTCTCTTTTCCTTATGATTTCTTCAGTACTGTAAACTCACTTGGTATTTGTGAATAGGAAAGTATTCCTTGGTAAGGTCACTTGGGAAACATGCTTCTCATTAGAGCATTGGTGTAGCAGTTCAGGTGAAGAACCAATTCCATGTGGTGGCTATGAAGAAAGTTGTGTGTTTGTGTGTTACAGTTAATTTCATTATGGAAGGCAAGATGATAAATGGTACAAGCCATGCAGCCCAGCTGGCTGCTCAGGAAGGTGGGAAGACAGGCAAGAAAGAAGGCAGGCAAGCAGAGAGGCAGCAATGAAGGCATGATGGCAGGCAGGCAGGATCAAGGGAAGCAGGCAGGCAGAAAGGAAGATGGGAGGGAAAGAAAAGAGAGAAAGAAGTAAAAATCCTACATTTCCATTGCCGTATGAAGGCAGTTGTTTAAATGTTATTATTGTAACCAAAATACAGCTCCCAGTGTCAAAAGACTCCTAATGGCCATGAACTGACATGTCAGTTCAGTGAAGTGCTGTTGTTCAGGAAATCAATTAAAGCCATAGGAAGGTTATGTTAAGTTCTGAGTAATTTGAGGCACGAAAGATCATGAGTAAGCACTCTTACTCCTAAAAAGTGGTTCTCATGCAACTGAACAAGGTTTTGATGTCTGTACCAGACCTGCTTGCAACTGTGGGAGTTTAAGAGCATGAAGGACATTTTATCTAGTGCAGTCTGGCACCTTGTGTCAAAACATAACTTAGACACTCACGTGTCAGCCAAAACATGTGTTTTAGTGTTAATGGAGCCAAAGTGGAAGTTTGAACATTGTGTAGAATGAGAGACGGGCTTCAAAAAAAATTTAAAGTATGCCTTTAAGAGTTTAAATACTACAGTCCCATGTAAGCATCTCAAAAGTCCTAGCATCCTCTGCACAGACTGAGGGAAAACATAACATCAAACCCTCCGTCAGTGAATCTTCTTGTCTGCTTCCCTCCCATAGGGCTGAGCACAGGCAAAAAGAGAAGGCCAGTATCCTGAAGAGGGTAGGCATGCCCGTGAGCCAGTGTGCTCTCCTGACACAGGTAGAGCACAGGCAGAAATCTACAGTGCAATTTGCTGGATTTCCTTTTTTGCTTCTGAGGACTCTCTATCCATAGTCTCTTTTCCTTTGCCTATCACTGGCTCATATCAAGATAGCAGGCAAATGTGGTAGGAAAAAAACTGAAATTCCTGGCAGCTGTCTAGCATCCACCTTTTCTTTCAGGAATAACTATTTTATACAGGTTTCAGGTAACAAAGCTGGCAGAAAACAAGTGAAAACAGTGTATTTTTCTGGCTTGGCAAAATGTGAAGTATTTCTTGGATGGATTTAAAATAAAATAAGAATCTGTGCTCTGCTCTTGTCATATAACAGCCCCAACACTCAAAATAAATGATAATATGCCAGATAACACATGTATTTTGACAGTCTGACTCCTTAATCTTCAGTC
Source organism: Numida meleagris (assembly GCF_002078875.1). Classification (NCBI taxonomy): domain Eukaryota; kingdom Metazoa; phylum Chordata; class Aves; order Galliformes; family Numididae; genus Numida; species Numida meleagris. The sequence goes on along the minus strand of NC_034410.1, from coordinate 66,629,058 downwards.
TTTATGGTTCTCTGTCTCTTTCTGATCCTTAATACTGCCTCCTGACTCCTAGTAGTAGAAATTAGTTGCGGCAATTCTGCTTGAATTTCAGCCAGTTGTCCATAATCTGAGTTTATGGTATGCTTCATATAAAATTATTGTCAGACTGGTACATTAAGTCTGTATTTGTGTATTTTCCCTATTAAAAAAAAAATTCTTATTTGCAAATTCAAAAATTATGCATTAGCTTATCCACGACTGGTAAATTAAACCAAAAACCAAACAATCAAACAAAAAACCTGGGATAGTGTACACCATCTGTCTGAAGGATACAGCTGATTTTGTCAAACTGTGATAAAATTTTTGGGTGTTACCTGAATCATCACCTAAGCTTGGATGATCAGCTAGTGACAATGATTACAGCAAACACACACACACTGTCTTTCAGCTTTAGGTTTCAAGGAAATGCTGATCTTTTCTCTGGAGAGTGAGTCTGGTTCCTGCCAACCAGGTCAGGTATTTATCAGCTCCCATCTGGGTTAACAAAATTCCCTGTGCCTAAAGCAACTTGTCAGCTCTGGCAGCCATAAAACGAAGCTTTCTGCTGTCTACAGAGTCTGTTCACTGGAAATATTCCAAATTCTCCTTCTAAGTAAAGTTTTTTTGTCTGTTATAATGACCATGGCAAGGATTGTATGACATCAACTGGGACCTTCGTTCTTGTATGCCTAATTTACAGGAGTGGTATTTCAGAGAACTTTCTGAACAGCAGTTCAAATACCCTAAAACCAATGGCATCGAAGAATGTGGGGTTCTGAGAAGAACTTTGACCCTCTTGAATTTGAAGTCATCAGCATATCATAACATCTAGTTCTGTCTCCCTTTCTTAAATAGCACTTTACAGTGTAAATGGTCTCACATCCCTTCTCTTGCTACCAAAGAGATACCATGGCATCCACGTAGCCATGCCTTGGAGATAGCATCAATGGGAGTACTGTATTCAAAAGACTTTAGCATAAGATCTCTAGAGAAGTGATCAGGCTATGATCAGACAGCATAAAAAGATGCTGTCTCCCTGCTAGATATTTCTGACCTGCGATCAGCATCCAAATCCCCGCTGCATTACAGTTGGATGTGTGTCCTCCTCTCAGAGGGAAGCTTTTGCATTTGTAGCAGGGAGGGCAAGGAGCACAACATGCACAGTGCCTCAGCCACCAAAGGTCACACTCCTGCATTATTAGCAGAAGCCAAGGAGGAAGGCAGATTTGTCATAATGTGACAGGGTGTGACATGGAACAGCTGAGATACAGGAACGTATTTGCTGTCCCTAGCAGCCTGTTGCTCTAGAGAGCTGCCTGCACTGCCTCTCAGGTAATCATAATCCATGACAAGAAGTGCAGAAAAAAAGGCTTTGGAGAGGAAGCTAAAATAATTCTGAGCTACGAGCCTTGTTGCTTTTTTTTTCTGTGGAGGAGGCAGAATTAGGGACTTTATCATTCTGCCCTGAAGTAATTTATGAATATTATTTGTTAGACATAAATATGGTGTAGAGCTAAAGGAACAGCAGTTTATACAGGTTGCTCTGAAAGTAATACCTCCTATTTATTTCCATGGAAACTACAAAAAATACAAAGAGCACAATAATGTTATTTGGTAGAGAAAATTCTCAGCTACAGAACACTATTTTTCAACACAGTCACTACCAACCACTAGTTATGCATTTTTGCCAGACATGAACAAGAGCTCTTCAATTCATGGTGTGACAGCTGTGCATGGCTGCGCAGACGTGGCTTATCTTTGATGTCATTGTCACCACTGCTGAAACGCACCACCCAGTGCCTCACTGTGCTCACATCCACTGTTTGGTCTCCACAAATGTTCATCAAGTGTCGATGAATGTCAGTGAGTGCCATTTTTTCTATACAGAGGTGCTCAATGACATACCTTTGCTTTGTATACATTTCTACATCAGATGCCATTTGGTCAGACTGCCCCTCTGCTGCCATCTGTTGCACAGCAACAAAATGTAACAGTATTGGTGGGAAGATTCAACCTCTACTGCCATACCTCCGACATCCACCAACATAATAAAATAGGAGGCATTACTTTCAGAGCAGCCCTCATACATTGCTGCCTTTTGTATACATATGTCTGCTGCCTCTACCGCCTATTTTTATCGGATGTCTTCTACATCATTGCTATTATCGATATACCCTTGCCATTTTGGTGGTGTGTCTAAAACAACCCTACTTCTGTACATGTGCTATATAGCTACTTTAAGAATGTGTAGGCAGTCTAGTGAATCTGAGCAATTTCAGAGCTATTACACTCATAAAGATCAATTCTGCACTGCTGGAGCAATGCAGCCCTCCTCAGCCCCCCACTGTGCTACTGTTTCTCGAGCTACATGCACACTGACAGGGAAATATGAACATATATGCCATGAAAGCAAAACTGAAGGAGCTGTAGGACCAGTGCTGTCTGAACAAATATAAGAGCCCCCAAGTTTCAAATGAAATGGAGTGACACGGTCTTGTAAAAACTACCATCAGGGAGAGAGAGAAATATATTAGGATGCTTGTAGGTCATTGTTAATTAAAAAAGCATCTGATTATCATTAGCATAAATTGTCACTGAAGGAAATGGGCCTGTCATTGCAGGAGACAAACTGGCTGAGTTAGCTTAAATTGTCTGAAGTACATGTACCATGTGATGGAACCAGCGAAGAAACTGAAGGCAAATTATAACTCTGCATGTAGATAACTAATTCAGAAAACTGTTAAGCTGATGTTGAACTTCAGTGTTTTGTTGAATTGCAATAGTGCCAGCACAGGCAATGGTTGAGTTAGAGCTCTAAGAGCAGCAAATTTCTTACAGCTGAAAACAACATTCCTACATTTGCAAAAGCTAACAAAATCAAAAATCGCAATGCAAAAAGTCATAAACTCTTGATATTTATAGGTATATCTCAAAAAAGAAAGCCCTAGCATACAGATTAATTTGTATCTCTCCACTTGCCAGACAGGTCTGTGCCAAACCCTGTTATATTTTGATTTAGTAATTCTTTCCTACAGATAATTCCACCTAGTTAGAATTTGACTCGGAGGTATTTGGTCGTCTTCTTGCTCCAGAAGTCACTCTGCTTTACTCTCGTATTGCCAGTAGCTATACCAAGAATAGCCCTGTGACTGACAGAGCTTCCAAAGCACTTGGAAAATCTTATCGTTTGTTTGAAACTCCACACTATGGAGGAAAAATATTAAATGGAGCAAGAAAAGCTTTAACAGCTACACAAATCTTTTTTTCCTTTTAATTTCTGTGATACACTATGGTACAACTGGAGAAGATCTATCTTGATCTGAATCTTAAGCACACATCCCCTCTTTCTGCATCTATATCGAGGTTAGCAGCTGGAGTTTTGGGGGTTATTTTACTAAGTCACCTCATTAAGTAACAGTTACATTATTGAGCTTGAGTCTTCAAGTTGTCTCTTTGTTTCACCTAGGGTGAGCACTGCTGCAGAAATGAGCAACTAATACACTGACAATGTCTGTAAATCTGTGTAGTTCTCCTCACTTTGGTGCTGCTAAAGTGATTTACATGAACCATGCATTTGTCCCATCTCAGGTTACCATATCCCTTTTCTAAATCCGTGTTTTTGGATCTGTTCAGTATTCCAGATCACTAAACATTTAATAAACATTTACATTATGATAAATTAATAGCTGGTAGAGTTTAGTAAAGAGCAATTTCTTCTACAGGTACTTATAGTTGTTTTATTTCATTTAGAAGTTGTTGGGCATTTTTTACTCTTTTGTCTTTTAATTTTCTTTCTTAATTTTTTTCATTTTCAAACAAGCACAAACATTACCTTCAAATGTGCTGTGCTGTTTTGAACTGGAGACTATTTCCGCATTTCCGAAACCATATGAAAGTGTCCAGACCTATCTCCTCTTTATTGTTGCTAAAAATGTCTGCTGAACTGGAAAGTAGTTTGAGCTCTCTGGAAATGTTTTTTTATGATTTTTCAACTAAGGTCTGACTACAATAACCACTACGATGCTTCCTGAAAATGTTCCCTTTTCTCCTCTTTGGTTTACCCCTAGCTGCCACCCTCCCTTCACCAGGTTTCTTGTGCCTTCTCTCTTCTCTCCAGCTCTTGCACCCAAAGATGCTATCAAAGCTGAAACTCTCTGTGCCATTACGAACTTGGTTTGTTCACCTTAAAACTCTAACCTTGAAGCCCCTGGTTGGGAGGAAATGTGTATATGATTCTGCCCCTCTATTCTGCTCTCTTGAGACACCACCTGTAGTACTGAGTCCAGTTCTGGGGCCCCCAACACAAGAAGGACATGGAGCTGTTGGAGTGGGTCCAGAGGAGGGCCATGAAGATGATCAGAGGGCTAGAGCACCTCCCCTATGAGGTCAGGCTGAGAGAGCTGGACATCATCAGCCTAGAGAAGAGAAGGCTCCGGAGGGACCTTACAGAGGCCTTCCAGTACCTGAAGGGGGCCTACAGGAAGGCTGGAGAGGAAAGTTTCGTAAGGGCAAGTACCAACAGGACAAGGGGAAACAGTTTTAAACTGGAAGAGGGTAGATTTAGACTACATATCAGGAAGAAATTCTTTACTGTGAGGTGGTGAGATGCTGGAACAGGTTGCCCAGAGAGGTCGTAGCTGCCTCCTCCCTGGAAGCATTCAAAGCCAGGCTAGATGGAGTTTTGAGCAACTTGGTCTAGTGGGAGGTGTCCCTGCCTATAGCAGCAGGGGTGGAACTACATGATCTTAAAGATCCCTTCCAACCCAAACCATTCTATGATTCTGTGATCCATTCTGTGATTTCCAGCAAGCAGACCCTAGCTAGAATTACAACCTAAGGATATATCATCTCTGACAGAACAGGCCCTGGTCTTGGGGAGGTCCTAAGCAATCAAAAAAAATGCACCTGAGAAGCAGGCTTGTTGACTAGTGGTTACTATCTTGAACACATTGGACGTTAAGTTCGTGCTTCTCATATTAAAATGATTGCTTGATAGGAAAAGAGACAATAGTTAGTATCTATGTAGATGATCATCATGGCTTGTCTTTAGAGAAACTTGCTGTTCAAACTGTTCTCTACACCCATCCAAAAGCTCAGACTCTTCCAAAAGGATCCTAAAATCAGAAAAGCAGTATCTATCCTTGATTTAAAGGAGGCATCTTTTACTTTTCATTCCCAAATGGCTCGATGCCTGAGTTAAAGAGGAAAGACTATTTTGGTTTTGCTGCAGATATTCGATGATACTGTACTATGAATGTATAAAGAAGGCTCAATTGTGTATAAACTCTTTGGGGAAAATGTTTGTTGACATGAACAGGATTTTTTGCTTGAGTAAGGTCCACAGGATTTGGTCTGATAGGTTTGGTCTTGAGGTTTTCTGCCACAATTGTGCTGTGATGACAGCTACAGTGACAGCAGTAGCGAATCAGACATTTTTAGCCTGTAAACCCAGCTCACACCTGGGCATACTGGAAAGCCCACTTCCTACTCTGGACAGGTACATTTACATATGCAAAACAAAGCTTCAGTTGTCTTAAAAATGTAAATTAGCCTCCGATGTGTCTGCTTGTGAACACATGCCCCAGAATTAGCTAACGTGCCCTGAACACAGATTTTTACTATATTCAGAGAAAGTCATATCTTCAAAGGAAAATAAAGAAGAGATTTCTTGTTGACTTTGCTCTTATTCTATCTATTCTAGGAAAACTGAGAACATATTTCATTTATGAAAAGCTACTTCAGCTAGCTTAGCAATCAAGTTAGAGGCACCTCAATAGTAACATACCGCCTTTGTCATTTTTCATACGCTTCTGTATTTTATGTACTGCACTGATATGGAGCTTTTCTTGAAGAGTTTTCTTTTGAATCACTAAATAGTTGAACAGACTGTCACTAGAAAATGCTTTGGAACTTTTATGAGAGTACTTTTATTGTAAATATTCATTTACAGTGGAGCTATTTCAGTACCAGAGCTTAAGAAACCGTGCCATGAAAATTCTTAGCTAGAATAGTCTATAATTTGTTGGGTTTATTTAGTAAAACTCTCAGTCACAGATGGCAAATTTTAGTCAGAATTAATAAACATATAAGCATGTTGATTTGCAGTATTATTTTATCTTGTTTCCCTCTTCTGTGTATTCACAAAATCTTTGAAAACCTTAAGCTTTATCGCTGTCTCTTAGAAAAAACATAATCATGGTATGAAATTAGTTTTCTCTCACTCTGTCTGTTGGGATCTCAATGCACTTCTAGCTAATATGCAAATAACGGTTTTCCTGCATAACTTGTCCCCGTGCTTGAAGACAGGAATAGTGTGGCAGAAGGTGATAAAAGTTTTGTGGCTAAATAAGTTGCCCCTGAGCTGCACGCAGAGCACTGGAATGTCTTCAGGCTCCACTTACACCAGCTAAGACTGTGCTCTCGCATAGCATGCTTCAGACCGTTACCTGAATTTTCCTTCAAGGGCACACGTGAGTGTTTCTGGGGGTGTGTAAGGGATGAACCCCAAAGTGACTGTTAATGTGAGTCTGGTCAGCAGTCTAAGAGATATTTAAGGCACAGAGAGAAGCCAGCTGTCCCTTCCGTTAATTCGACTGATGTCTCAGCCACTTCTGGAAGAGTCTAGAAAAATGCCCAAAAAATAGTCAAGTCATGGGAGGGGTCCTGGTGTCACCTCCTTTGATTTGGCTGGTGTCCAGGGTCCCAGACAAGATTTGGCTGGTGTCTGGGGTCTCAACCACTCCTGGAACTCGAGCCAACTACAACTGTCAGTAAGGGCTAGGGGAGACTGTCTCTTCTCTTTCTTTCTTTGGTACTGTAGATAGGGGCTAGAAGGGGATGGCCCTTCCCTTTTTTTGCTTTGACACTATAAATAGGGGCTAGGGGGGGATGGCCCAGCCCTCTTCTTAATCTCCTATTAATGTTGATCCTTTTTCCCTCTTGTGTATGGACCTTGAGTGTTGTTTCACCCTAATCTAAATGGGGGGTTTGTCAATGTGGTCACCCCTTCCTCCCTTCACAGGTGGGACATGAGAGGGTGCACTGGGATGAAGGAGCCCATCCTCCTCACTGTACAGAGGGGCAAGTATGAGGCCTCAGGCAATAACTCTAAGACACTGGCTTCCTTTGCTAAGTTTCCTCTTTTCATTAGGCTAGAGAAGGTGGCTGAATTTATTAGCCTAAACTGGGCTGGAACTGATGAGATTTACAGTGATATATAGAAGAAACGCCGAGTCGGGGAAAAAAGATGAAAAATTGAAATGATAAAGTTGTACTGGTAGCTTGTTGAGGTAATTGAAATGCCTTGTTATGTTGTGTTGTGATGGGTTCAAATAAAATACAGGTGCAATTTGTCTAGATCATGCCTGTAGCACACTACAAAATAGATTTCTCTCTTTTAGTGTTAAGGACAAGTTCAATTTTTGGCTGTCAGTGTGGATTGTGAAGGGGTGAGATGAGAATAAAACTTCTCCTTATTGATGTGCTTGACAGTCTGGTATTGTTTGCACTACGCTACTTGTAGCAGGTTGGTGAGCGTTACTCAAGGCACCAGTGGGATATCTGCAGACAAGCACGATGCACCCAGTTTGTGCCCTGTTGATGTCCCATGCTCTGGTTCCTTCCTGGAGAAATGTCTCCAGCTGCAGTGCAGAGTGTCATCCTCAGAGCCACCACCTAGTCCCCGGGGGCACTGAGGAATGTCCGTGCACCTCGCTGAGGTGTATCCACACTGTGGCACTGTTCTGGGAAGGCAGCTCTGTTCAGAAGGTCCCTGGACGCTTTGGCTTTGGCTCTCAGCGGAACCAGTCCAGAAGCAGTGCACATACAAAATGAGGACGGAACAGAATTAATAAGATCCCTCTAAACTGCAAGGAAATTATTTAGAGGCTATTGTGTAGATTTCAAGAGGAAAAAGATGCTGTGTTTCTCCAAAAATGAGGTGGATTCCTGAAGCTATAGCTCATGCCAAGCACCCATTGAAAAAGTCTTACCTGAATCAGGACAAGAGTCTGGGGACCTTGGTCTGGTTAATCTTTCATTTATTTCCTGTTTAGTCCTTAAGTCCACTCAGAAAACACGGTCTCCAAACCATGCTTTACAATAGCAGTGTTCTCAAGGAAGACACAAATATAAGACTGGTAGAGCACGCACTTACAATTTGTGATATCTGTGGAGGTAAGATGCAGGACTGACAGAGTGTACCTATTGCAAGTCCAAAGCAATGTAACTGCTTTCTAGCATACTACTTCTCCACAGCTTAATACCCTGTGGCTGAATACTGTTTTCCATAAGCTTCAACACTTGTAGGCTGCAATTTGATTACTTCATGTGGTCAGGAGAAGATTTTGTTTAAGCGTATTCCCAATACAGCAGTGAAAACATGTCAGACACTATTAATATTGCAGAGAAGTAACCAGGTTCCCAGACAGGTATTTTATAATTACATAAGTAGCAGCATTGTAACAGTCAGAGTGATCTAAGGCTATAACAGAGGCTAAGTTTGGGAGAAGTAATGCCTTTCATGAAACAAGCTTGTACCTAGGGAAAAAAAAAAGCAGACCAGCTTTTGCTCTGGGAAGGGCTTATGCACCTGATCCATACTTCCATTCTAATCAGTAGGTCTAATAGGAAATAATACCTGTGTCTACAAACCTTGCCTTGCAAATATACGTGATTTGAATCAATAAATAGATCTTCATTGCACAATTAATGAGCATATGATAATTTAATGCCAATGAGTTTGTCAGTAGTGACATGTAGGCTGCACACAAAACCTCTTTAAATACAAACAATATTACATGTATTTTGAAAAAAAAATACTGTTTCAAAAAAAGTTATTACTATGAATGAAACCTGTAATGCGCTTGTACAGTGTAATTCAGCTTTCTCTGTAGTATCTTTCTCTGTCTCCAAAATGCCCTTCGTTCTTTGCTTTGTGTTAAGGATATATATTGACTTTGTGGAATCACTGTAGCAAGCTGTAAATGATGTATTCAAAGAAAAATCACTGCCCAGTTCCCATAGAGAGAACACGAACAGTGCTGGGCAATCAGAGTTATGCTGCATTTTGTATTGTGACATCCAGTGCAATCAGGAAAAGCAGCCCAAACAAAGACATCACTGACTTATGACAATAGAAGTCTGTTCCTTTTAATATTCATATTGAGAAATTTGAAGCGTTTTTTCTTCTTCACCTTATTCCCTTCCCATTAGTGCCTGTCATTGTCCATGGGGAGAAGACAATCCTTCACTACCTACACTTCTCTTGCTGCAAGGGTGTAGCTGCCAATGTGACAACTGCTTGTGTACCAGCCAGCATACTCCCTCCAGTTTGTCCACAGTCCATATGCAACACCCGGTAGCAGATAGACCACAGCAAACAGTTTGGTCCTTGTACCCAACCAGTGCAGCTACAGATATTCAGAAGTGTTTTTTTCTAAACGACTGGAAGAGCAGAGAAGCTCCTCCTCAGCACTGCTCACCAGAACTGTTGTTTGAGAAAAGCTTTTAAAAGTAAATACTATAGTAGTAATACTGTTCTGTGTATTTTGGATTTAAAATTCCACACGCTGGATAATAAAAGTAAGCAAACTGAAGTGGTACTGTCAGGGAGAGGAAAGCCAGGATGAAGCCAAGGTGTCATGGCAATTGCTTGGCAGCTTGCCTCGGTCACCTTCAGCTGCACGAGCCTCATGGTGGACTCTGTCTGGGGTGAAATTTTCAGGTGTGAGTAGAACTCTGAACTTTTGTGCTTCTGTCTCGAAATGAAATCAGGTCTCAAACGAAACCAATAAAGTCCAGACAAGTTTTCAAGTTGGCTCCTGCTCTTGGGATTCCCTGGCACTCTGGAGTTTGAAAGCCTCAGCACGAAGGGAAAGCTAATGCACATCAGTAGGAGGAAGGGCAGTGTGCTCCTCAGTAGCACCAGACAAATGGGGGAAGCAAACTCTTCTCCTGAAGATACTGATGGAGTAGACTGTGGTGATGGTCTCTTTGTAAAAGGGAGAAATAAAAGCCTGCATTCAATTCAGTCTCTTCCCTAAGGACAGCCATTCAGACAGAAGATGCTGAATTCTGCTGCCTCCCTTCAAAGAGACAATAGACTAAAGCAGGACTGAAATGATGTACTGAAAATTGGATTTAACAAGAGGTGTAAGAGGCAAGACAAGGCTTAATTTTTAAGAGCAGAAGATAGTCCAAAACACAGCTGTGCTGCCAAATGGCCAGGTTTGGATATGTGTTTGACTCAGGTTGTCATTAATTAAGGTAGAAGATAAGAAAGCCTTGTGGGATTTGTCCTACTATTTGTGAAGACAACCCGCTGCATTAAGTGACTGACTAATGCCAATTAAGGGAAGAAGCAGAGCAAAGACACAGTTCTGAGGGAGGAGGAGGCCTTTATAGCACTGACTGACAGTGCTAAGCTCAGATAGCCCCCTATAAGGAGTGAAAACTTAGGCCCTAGAGCTGAGCTGTGTCTGGGGTCTAATCGCCAATTACCTGAAGGGAGAGTGGAGGTAATACAAAGGACTTAGCAGTCAGTGTTGTAGAGTTTGCATCCATACATGCCTTCTTTGCTTCAGCCATGTCACTGTCATGCTGAGCTCTCTGCTGGATTTTTTGTGCACGTGAACTCTTCAAGAGGCTGAGGAGTTCAGGAATTTTACCACTGTGGCACATGACATCTGGCGCTTTCTTGGCGAGTAGAGTTGGTATCCTTGCCTGTGGACATGACAGCTTGAAAGCAGTTCCTATGACTGATTTAGTGACGTTTTACGAAGTCAGTATGGTTTTATGACTGTGCACATTGCTTTCACCATTCCTGCTGTTACGGATGTGTTGTCTCTGTACATCACTTTTTCAGCAGTATGCAGTTTTGTTTTATTACTTTGGTGCCTTCTTGCTTTTGGGTGATGGCCTCATTTTACCACTTGTCATATAAAATCCTTCTTTTTTAATATTCACTTCTTGCTTTCCTCAAGACTTGTTGCATTTGAAAAGACATGATTCATTGCACAATAAAAAAAAAAACAATACAACTTCGCTCAAGATTAACCTCAAAAACAAACCAATAGTTAAAGAACTATTTGAAAAAGTCATTGACATCTTGTTGAGTCCTGCAACTCTTCTTGGTGCAAATATCTGGTTCTAGTACTGCTAAAGACTGAGCACTTCCTGTTGGTGATACCACCTGTACTGTGGTACCACCACACAGCCCACATCTGCAAAACTTTTGTCGGAAGAATCACTAACAGAGTTGGATCAAGTGAGGCAGGGATGTAAGTTATGCAGCAACACAAAAGATGTTGTATGACATGAGATGACAACACCAAAGCTGAAAATAGCTGTTTTTTCAGCTTTCTCCTCTATCATTTCTTCAGCTCTGTCATTTAGGTAACTTGTAACTCATTCTTCATTTCAGTCCTGCAAGACAGACAACTATATGAACCCATAAGCAATATCCATATGTAACGCTGCTGCTCTCAAGTTTTCCTTGTAGGGGAACAGTGTAAATAGCTTGCAGCATACAAAATTCTCTTGTTCAAACAGTGATAGCAAAATGTTCCTTTCATCTCTCCGAAAGCCTCTAAATTTTAAAACTACTCAGCATGCTGCATTCTTTAGTATTTTTCACTCTGTTTTGCATGGATTTAGCATTATGTATAATATGGTGGCAGGGAGAACATCCAGTATTGGAGGTTTAGTTCTTTCATGTAAGGACATTTAACCACAGTTATGCTTAATACAATAATGTACATTCAAGAAGTGATTTTTGTGGTTCATATAAGGTTTGAGAGCTAGAGACAGGTTTTTGTTTTTTTTTCATTTAAAATTAAAATTTTGTATTTTGTTTTTGAGGAAGGAGGTGACGTGGATTCTTACCCACCTGTTCTGTACACAATACATACATTCTGCATGAGTATGTTTGAAAACTTCTTGCTTGTTTTCTCTGTCAAGAGCCTGGTGGTTGATGCCACACAGATAACGTTGAGACAGGTGAGATGATGGATGTATTTCTGCAATGTACGCTCGATTCTGATTTCATAGGCGCATGAGAGCACTCTTCAGTTCGCATGACTCAGCCCCGTGCTAGGGGGGAGCATGAGATAACCACTGACAGTGTAAGTTCCTCCTCTATTTTACCATACATCTCACAACATCTCCCAGAAAAGACAGTCGCAGTCACTGAGATGTGTCCCTATGAAGGAAGACAACGCACGAGGGAGAAATTAGAGTATCCAGCCACACCTGCTCTGGTAGAACACAGTGTTTGGATAATCCGTTCTGCTGTATATGTGAAACCGAGGAGCTCATGTGTGAAATGGTGTTGTTTTTTTCAGTGCTCACACTGTATATTCTGAAATTCTCTTGGGTTTTCTCTGTCATATATATGAGTGCTGCATTACATACTATATATTAATCCTAGATTATAACCTAAAACAATAGACAGTATCTGCATTTATTTTTATGGTGCTGTGGCATAGACAGTAATCAAAGAGCCTTCACTGCAGCTTCCATTCCATTAAATCTGTCATATGTATTTTATTCTTTTTTTTTCCCTTACTGCTGCAGTCCAACTTCAGGGAAAAAGAGTAAACTTAGACTACACTCAAACTGAGATGCAAACTTTTCAGAGAAGTGGCATCTGTTTTGCCTTTTAGATTAAAATCAGACATCAGAGCAGGCTGCCCATGGAGGTGGTGTTGTCACTGTCCCTGGAGGTGTTCAAGAACCCTGTGGATGTGGCACTGAGTGATATGGTCAGTGGGCATGGTGGGAGTGTGCTGGCGGTTGGACTAGGTGATCCGAGAGGTCTTTTCCAACCTTATTGATTCTAAGATTCTATGGTATCCTGAATATACTATATGGAAGCACAGAAATAGAAATTTTTGTACATGCTGCAAGAATATACCTGTTGAAAATAAAGTCCTAACCTGGGTGTACACACTCATCCAATAACATCTGGATTCCGACAACAGGTCATTGCTCCTGGGATCAGAGTGCCAGTGTGATGGTGCGCTGGTAACTTTCTGAGATGATGTGACACACATCCCATCCTGCTGTTGGGGAGAAGTGGCACTGAGGGGCACGTTTGGCCTTCTCGTTACCAGAAATGTCCCAAAACTCTGGCAATGACCGGTGGTGCTGACATGAGAGCCCGTTCTGCCCCCCTGGGCCCTTAAGCTGAGTCCAGAGATGAACACGTGACAAAGGAAGCTGAGATAACATCTTATGGCTTCCCAACAAATCAAAGCATTCATTTATCACCACTGTAATTCACCATTTGGGGCACCATGCCAGGCTCCAAACTCCCAATAACTTCTCTCAAGAGATTCGCATGCCCTTTTTCTTTCATAATGCTGAAATGACCAAGTTGTGGTCAATATGAAAAATGCGGGGCCAGAAAACTAGCCAGCGTGACCTTAGTTCTGTAAATAACCATTAGTGCAGATCTGGACGGAGAAAAAAAAACCCCAAATCTCAATTGTATCGTCTAAATCTTCATCTCCAGATTTGACTACCGAGGGACTGGCACTGTCCCAAATAATCAATAATGAGATTTAGAGCCTCCCACTGCCCAGCTTGGGCTCGGCCGCAGACTGTCGGGACTCCGCTCTTCTCTGAGCTCAGTGGGGCTGCTTGAGAGCTTCCCGCTTTACCTGCAATGGCATGTGCTCTGTGCTGGCAGCAGCCAGAAGCACGGCCCCAGTACTCAAGTGGGTGAGATTCTGTCCCCACATTACTGAGTCTGGCACGAGTTTGCTGCCTTCCCCTTCTGTCTGCAGGAAGGTGAGGGCACCCGGGTGGCTGTAAGGCAGGTTGGTGGCAGAGAGGATGCTCCGCGCCCCGTCCTGCTGCCCTGAGCTGTGCCGCTCTGCAGGCAGCATGTCCCAGCCTGCCTGGCAGCTTTTATGGATGCCGAGATGATCTTTAAAAGCGGATATAAAACCCTTTTATTATTTGGTTGCTTTTCCAAAGTATTACACAAACCCTCCAGGAAACTGTACTGTTTACCCTCATAAAAGTCGCTCTGACATTAGTCTGGGGATGTTTATTAACTAAAACTGAGCCTTCTAAAGAAAATCAGCTTTCATCTTTCTCTCTTTTTGTTAAATAAAGCAAGGCTTCACCCCCTACACCCCCCACATACACACTCGGTAATACTTCTGCTCTCCCTCAGCATCCCGTTCCCTCACAGCCTTTTGCGGAGCATCCCCAAACCCTCCTGAGGTGCGGACACCCTCGGGGAGGGGGTGCGCGGGGCCGCGGCGTCAGCCGGGGGGTTCCGCGAGGGGGTGGGCCGGGGGGGCCGGCGGAGGAGGGCTCAGCGCCCGGCACCAATCGCCTCCCGCTCGCACCCGCCGCGATAGCCACGGGCAGCGCCGGCCCCGCGCAAACCCCGCGCACGCCCCGCGCAAGGCAGGCGGCGCTGCGCCCCGCGCAGCCGGAGGCGGGAGCGAGAGGCAGCGCTGCGCGGAGGCGCCCGGCGGGGCCCTGCGAAGAGCGGAGCGGCGTGGGGCGGCGATGTGAGGGCGCAGCCGGTGAGCGGGGCAGCCCCAGCGCCGGGGAGGCAGCCCGGAGCTTCTGCGCGCAGCAAGGTAACGCGTCCGGTCCACAGCGGGCTGCTTTCTCCTGTCTTTCCTTCTGGATCACCGTTTCCCCATCTTCATCTTGTCTCTCTGTTTCTTTCCCCCCCCCTTTTTTTTCCCTTCATTTTCCCTTTTCTTTTTCCTCTTTTTCTTTTTCTTCTTTTATTTTCTTCTTCTTCTATTTTCTTTTTCTTTTTTTTTCATTTTTTTCATTTTCTTTTTTACTTCTTTCCTTTTTTTCTCTCTTTCCCCCTTTTCTCTTTCCCCCCTTTTTTTCTCTCTTTCCCCCTTTTTTTCTCTCTTTCCCCCTTTTTCTCTCTCTTTCCCCCTTTTT